>NC_088934.1:30682500-30710000 GCF_038396675.1 Hydra vulgaris | reverse complement strand
CATAAAATAAGATGCTAAAAATCATATGCTAAAACAAAAATTAAAAACATTACAAAAACTGACCAACACACTTGCAAGTAAAATAGCAACTTCCATTGGTGTTCACGCAATCAATGTTTGCCCAGTCACCGTAATCAGTCAAGTTTGCGCATTCTTCAATATCTGAAAACAATTGTAAATTAACTTATATTAACATTGTAAAATTAAGTTATATGAAATCACTTAATTTGACAGTTATAGAAGCAACTTAAATATGAAAACAGCATTTTACAATACCAATCTTTTAAACTTATAACAGGATCTAAATTTGTATATGTTCACACATATGCCAAATCATGATCAAAATGTATAAAAAATACTTTGCAATTCAAAGTTTTAGTCCTTTTATGTGAGAACAATCAGTTTACAAATTTTTTTTTATTACTGATTTGAACTAAGTTAACCATCAGATTTCAAAATTTAAAGCTTGAAATAACTATGAACACAAAATACATATTTCTATTAAAATTGAAAAACATTATTAAGTGGAAAGCAAGGTTGCATAAGGTACAAAAAAGTTTAGCTATTACACTACTTTGAAAATGTTTTTTTTTTTCATTATATCTACTTATTTATTCTGTTTTTAAAATAACTTAAATTAAATCAAATTACGCATTCTAATGACTGCACTTTTAAAAATATTATACAACTTATATATTATCTTCATATAATTGCTGATTACTTTTATCTTCTATTTCAAATAGTTAAATGAAAAACTTTTATTTAAAATAAAAGTAAAGACAAATAATATCATCACAATAGGTCAAACTAAATAATTTAACAAAAACTTGCACCTTCAAAAAGATTATAGTCAAAGTACTGTTTATAAAGTTCTATACAAGGTTATTGATCTAATGCTTGTATACCATTTAGCATATAGTATATAATTGTGACAAAAAACTTGTGATTTTAAAACGTCACAAAGTTTATTGATGAAGTATGAACTTCGTGTATAAAGAAAGTTTTAGCATTTGAAACACAAACGCCATCCAAATAATAGTTGTTACATTATCAAAAGATAACCAGGATTCATGTTCTTTATTTAATTAAAAAATCTAGATGAATATTAGGAAAACGAATATCTTGTCTAGATGTTTTAGAGAATAACATACACATGTTAAGATTTCTAACTTTGTTATTTGACAAATGCTGTTTTTGATCTATTTGGACAACACAATTTATATTTGAACTTTTCCCTCGATCAGGAAATTAGTTTTCAAAAAAGTATTTTAATAAAGACTCTAGCAAGACATCTAATATTCTACAATTAAAAACCTATACAATTATAACTATAGATATACTTCTAAACATGAGGTTATAAATTATGATGTTAAAGTAGTTTTCTCTTTATGGTTAGTATGTGTTTACTGGTTTCAAATTTTTTGTTGAAAACTTTGGTACAAAGCGATTGGGAGTTAAAGCAAGCCAATTTCTTTTCCATAAGTGAGACATTAACGGGATTATCTTCTTGCAATTGCTGATTACTTTAATCTTCTATTTAAACAGCTATATGAAAAAAAAATTACGTATTCAAAACAAAATTAGAAAAATTCTATTTAAATGAAATTTTATTAGAAAAAATTGATACCCTCAATACCACTCAAGCGGTCTAAAAGTTGAAAGAAATTTAGGTTATTTTAGTTTCCAATTTTATTCAATGTATGTACAATGTAAATTATACATGCCCCTGTGCTTATAGCTAATAACTTTTAAAAAAAATAAAGAGTTAAGTACTTTACTTTATATTTGGAAGTTTTAAATTTTATGTTTTAATGTAGGAAACATCTAAAAATTATCAAAACTGAGCATTAAAAAGAATAAAAACAAAAAATAATGTCTGCCCAATCCTTTTATCAATGTTTATACTAAGACATCTGCAGATTTTAGTTGGCAATCATTAGTTACATTTTTGTGCAGAAATTTAATTAGAGATGCATTATTTGCAAGCTGCACACCACAATTGTATTTACGATATTTTAATTTATGAAAAGTAAGAGAAAAAAAAAGGTTTCATTAATGTCTTTTATATCTAGATATCTTCACTAACCCAAACTCTCATTTGATTTGTATACTAAAGCCTATTGTATAAGTCTATTGGTTATGCTAATAAAATGGAAGCACGGCTCTGTCATTGACTTTTGCACTTCTAAAACACACTTGTTGATGTTACAATTATAAACACAATAAAACTAAATGCAAGATTAGAATGAAACAAACAAAGAAGAAAAAACAAAAACCTAATACAAGGAATGTAATTGACTACCTAAACCAAACACCTCAGTTAATATATATCAACAGACTGATAACTCATCTTATCTTTAGGAAAGAATAACTAACGCACTATGATTATGACAGTACCTATGTATTAAAAAAAGGAAATATATTAGGAAACAAAAATGTGTTTTATATACCTGCAGGTAGAACAACAATTGGTTGCAAATCATTACCTGAAAAAGTTAAACAGTAAACAAACTTACAAAAAACTTATAGAAAATAACATAGTCTGAATTAAAAAAAAAGTTGAAAACTATAAATAAACAATTAAAAACAAACTTGAAATACCATTGATAATAAATAAATTCCTTAATAAACCATCTTGAGCATCATGCCAAGGATCAGATGCATATACTTTTACATTAGCAAATATTTGAACTTGGTTATTTATACAAGTAAAAACAACTTCTCCATTTAACCTAATTGTGTATACATAACTTGTGTTTCTCAAAATTTGACTAACTTTAACATTAGACCATTCATTTAATTTGATTGGGTTTGTGACGAAAAAACTATCAGCATCACCATTAATTGGTGCTGAAATGTAAAGACTACCACTTCCATTATCATGAAACCAGATACCTGGAACACGATCACCATATTGACTTTTATCAGAATCAATAGTGAAATGAATAACACTTTGCCATACCTTAACAAACTTATTTGGATAGACATCAAACGAAACCAAAAATTCCTTATCTAGTTTTGGTATCAGGCCAATAAGTTTTCCTTTTACTAACAAAATGTCGGAATTACAAAGAAGACTTTCTAAAATAAAATAAAAAAATAAAAAAATAAGATGTATATGTAATTAAAAAAATCAGTTATGTAACTAATATTAGTTTAACAAACTATTTACAACATACAAATGGCAGCTATATTCCTTTCTAAGGCATAGTTTAGATATAATGAACACTAGATGTAATGCAATAAATGAATTAATGATTTTTAGATTAATTTAAATTGTTTATAATAGTATTCTTAAAATAAATTATGTAAAATCTTTTTTCATGTAAGATTAATAATTTTTTAGTGGAGTTTCATTAAACGATTATATAGCATTATCTAACAATTATATAACAATTAAAAAACAAGATATTTTTTAACTAATTCGTATTAGGTATTAAGGTTTAATAGTATCTGCGCACGAGAGTATGTAACTAAAATAATAATAGCTACCTAATATAAGGAGTTTCTAAAATGAAATTAACGATCAGAGATAAAGAATTAATTTAAATCTCTGCTCAAAAAAATCTGAGATATAAAATTGTTAAAGATTTTATATGTAGCTGAGAACATTTTTTCTTCCTATTGTATTTTGTTTGTTTTTTTGTCGTTTTATTTTCATTTAATTTTTTCATTTATTTTTTCTGGCCAATGCAAAGTCACTGCAACTAAGTTATTTTTAAATAACTTTAAAACTAGGGGTCATCCATAGATCACATCGTGTAATTTTTGACTGCTTTGGACACCCTCCCTTTTTTGGTCACAATAATGTAACTCTTTAGTAGCAAGTACCACACAAGTTGTCACAAAATCACTAATCCCTCATCCTACGCTCGAGCGTGATGTAATTTATGGACAACCTCTTATCAAAAAAGAACTTCTTTCTTATATCAAGTAGTGATAAAGTCATCGAACATTAACTTTTTTTAATGGACGCAAAAAGAAGCAAACACTTTCATTTTTTAGTATCACTTCATTAAAAACGTTTCTGTGTGTGTGTGTGTATGTGTGTGTGTGTATACATAAATATACACACATACACACACACACATACATGCACACACACACACATATATATATATTTATATATATATATACATATATTTATTAATATATATATATATATATATATATATATATATATATATTTGTATATATATATACATATATATATATATATATATATATATATATATATATATATATATATATATATATATATATATATATATATATTTTAGTTGCAAAAATACATTTTGACAGCATAGTCTCTTTTGAGTATTTAATATATTTAAAAGGTTGTTTGTGGTTGGCATTACGTTTTTTCCATTTGACAGCGGTTAAATCAGTATATTGTTTATCAGGGTTGTTTTTTGAGGAAACAATGCATTTGTAAAAAATATTTTTTGATAAGCATTTGCCATTAATAGGGCACTAAAGTTTTTGCTTGCAATTATAATTTTTATTATTTTTTTCTTTAAGAAATTTGTTTTTATTAATCAATGCAAAATTAAGACCATTTATAATTCTTTTATTATTTTTTATACAACTATAACTTACCTTAATAGTGTTTCTGTTAAAAGTTTTGTGCAATTTATTAGAGGAAGGGAAATGTTTTTCAACTACTTTTAAAAACGATTTTCCAATATTTGTTGAAACATTATTGCTGTACGGAGGTTTGAACCAACTTAGTGGCTCGCTCACTATCGCAACAGCTTTACCTTTTTCCTTCTAATGCAAAAGCTCTTCCTTTGTGATTTCTAGGAGAAAAAAGAGAAGATAACTTTGCTCAGTGACAAAATTATCAAGATATGACATTGGAACAACGACTAGTTGGATTCCAGGTTTCTTAAGCACCATTTTTTTTTTTCTGGAACAATAAAATACAGTAATTTGTTAAGGATGTTGTTCTTGACGCCTGCATTTAAATCCTTGTTAGCAAGAGACAAAATTACAAGCTGGGGAGTTGGATACTAAGTGTGCCGTAAAAGGCTTTTGTTGAAAACTTTCCCAATCTCTGCATAGGCTTTGTAATCATTTGACCTTTGTAGCTGGTAAGCTATCTTAAAAGCTATTAGGTCATTTGAAGGAGCTTGAGATGCCAAAGGACTCTTCAGAAAGAATAGCAGTGTTTATGTTCTTGAGGGTAGCAGGCTTTACTGTTTCTGAATTATTCGGATGATAGTTCTGTGTCATCTGCAGTACAAAAAGGTTAAGACAGTCACTAATAAACTGGCCTCATGATGAGTTGCCGGCTGCTTAAAGAAGAAGTTAGGTATATTTGCACCCAGGAAGTAAGCCAGTACCTGGCAAAGATACTTGTAGTCTTCTCTTTGGAAAGTGTATCTCTGAAGTGCTGTGGTGCAAAATTCTTTAGTTTCAAATGCAAATTGGTGCAAAAGAGTGCCTGATCTAAATGCATCCTGAGACCATTCAATTTTGACAATTCTTTCTAGTTTATTAACTTCTCTATGTAATTGCTGTCATAGCTACTTAACATTAAAGTTATTCCTTGCTTTTTGACTGTACACCAATCCTTTAACGTTTTTTCTCACAAAATAATTACATTTGTGGGAAAAAACGTTAAAGGATTTCCCCTTTAACGTATTTTCCCACAAGTGTCATTATTTTATTTTAAATTTGAGGTGAAAAATATGAGACTGCAGCTTTTTTGGCCTTTATTGTTGCAATATGGTCTGCCAATAGAGGATTGTAATGACTTATCAACTCTAGGGTGCTTAAAAAGATTCCACTTTATTGTTTCCCTATTGCATCATTACTGCCTCTTAGAGCTAAATTATTATTTGCGCAGAATAATAAGCCATTCACAATAATTTTAAAAATTTCCCTCCATTTGTTTGCTTCTCGGTTTATTGTTCTCTGAAGGTTATTGTCTAAAGTTTGGGCTTTTTTTAAATTTTGTTTCATTTTCTTCCAAATAAAGCATTTTCTATGCTCAGAACTATTCTCATGTTGAGGAACTTTGGGATTAAGCTTTTTATAGTCACTAAATCCTTTATAAATATCAGACAACTTCTTAGCTTTTGTTGAGGAAAAAAGTACACTACAAAAACAGAATGTTGCATCTTTTAAATTTCTATATAGCAACTATCGCCTTTTCATCAGTTCGTCATTGGCAAGCATCTTTTTGTACCACTTTGAAATTAAATGTATTATTTTTGTATCAGAAGAAGAAGTTGATGGAAAGGTTTCTCTGGTGTCCTGCTCATGTCCGTTTTCAATTAAAAAACACCTCATTTGATCTGTTATTTGTGGCAATGTAGCAGGATCCTTTAGCTCAAAATTGCGTTAAAAATATCTTATTTTCCTTCTTCTTTGGGATTTGATGGTTGAAAGTTATTTTTTTTATCACTTACAAAAAAAGCCTCAACAAGTGCTTTGTCTGTATCAGATGAACTTTGGAAAAACTTAGTTTTGTTTAAATCTTGATTTGATTACGGCGAGGAAGACTGAATTTCGTTAATACTTTGGTTGGATGAATTCCTAAAAGCCTGCAGTTGACATGAATTTATTTAAGTTGAGTCTTCTTTTTCAGTTAAATTTTCATTATGGGATGCACAAACAAAACTATCAGCGCTTTTCGAAAGCCATATTTTTAAGATTTTTTTTAGTTTCTTCTCACATTCTTCTCTTTGTCTTTTTTGTTTTTTGTAATATGCTCCTGATGGTTTTTTTGGAGGTGCCATTTAAAAATTTTTAATAGTTTTATATTGCGCAAAATATCTTTTTTTAAGGCAATTTAACAAAACTTAATTATCACTTAAATGAGATTTTTTAATTTAAGTTAGGAATCGTGCAAGACATTGAGGAAAGTAACTTGCAAGTAATGAAGTGGGTGGAGATAAATAATCTTAACAATTGAAATTTACCACCTTTACAATAAACAAACTGAAAATTTTGAATGTAAAATTGTCCAACTTTCCGCCTTTACCCCTTTACTAAAATGGCGCTCAGGGCCTTGGCAGTCCCCCCCTCCTCGCTACGGCACTGGGACACAGACAGTGATAGCCTTCCAGACGCTGAAGAAGCTTTTATGCCTCCTACAAAGACCTTATACACCTTATGTTTCTCATAAAGAACAGCTGATTGAAGTGGTGAGATATGTTCTTATAAAAAATGGAATGTGCTCAATAGAAAAAAGTTTCGTTAATTTTATGGGGAGCCATCAAAAGACTGGAAATGGCATTTCAGAAGAAATCCTAAAAGACTGAAAATTGATGGATATAATATTTCGGATTGCAGAGGCCAGGGCTATGACAATGGAGCAAATATGGCTTGAAAATACAAAGGAGTTCAAGCACAAATTATTAATATCAATGGACTAGCATTATTTGTACCATGTGCAGCCCATACTCTTAATTTGGTTGGCGCTCATGCTGCTGAAGTCTTACCTCTTATGGTTACATTCTTTGGATCTAATCAAAAAATATTCACATTTTTCTCCGATTCTACATCAAGATGGGAAAACCTAATGAAAAGACTCCCAATTTTATTAAAGGGTCACATTGAAACAAGATGGTCATCAAATGATCAACAATGGTCAACAATGAAGTTGTGGACGTTTATAGCGTTTTACAAGACATGAGTACAAAAACATCTTTAAACCATGAAACTGTTGTTGGTGCAAAAGACCTTCTCAAATTGTTTAATCTTAAATTTCTTTGTTTGATAAACCTGTGGACTAAAAAGAAAAAAGCCAAGCGTATAATGTTTGATAAGGCTGATTATGATTCCATTTTAATCAAGCTAGAACTAAGCTTTGTCATTCAATGCAACTGTGTGTTTGACAGCATTATCACACAAATGCAATCGCGATTTGAGGCAATGTCTAAAAATCATTTGAATTTCTATATCTTATTGGAAAATAAATCTCCCTTAACTCAATTAAAGAACTTAAGCAAAAAGCCCAGAAGTATGAAAATGATTTGGATTCTTTAGAACTGCAAGCTGAGATTGAAGACAAGTTATTTACTAAGGGTGTTTGATTAACTATTTTGAGAAATTTTTCCAACCGCGATCGTCAACGAACGTATTTTTTTATTGAAGGAAAAAAAAATAATAATAATAATAATAATGTCGAAATTTTCAGCAACCAATATAAAGGATTTACTGGAAATACATGAAAACACATTAATAAAACTTTTTAATGATAGATTTGATAAAATGGAAATTAAATTTAATAATATGCAAGAAGAAAATAAAAATCTTAAAAATGAAATGAAGGAATTAAGAAAGGCAGTCGATTTTGTAAGTGAGAAGTATGAAACTACTCTAGCTGAATTGAAAGTACTGAAAAAAAACGCAATTCCAAATGTCGAACTAACAGATAACATAAAGTTTAATGACAAAAACAATGATGTGAAAGACAAGCTTGCCGAACTTGAAGATCGACGTCGTAGGAATAATCTTAGGTTTAATGGAGTCGAAGAAAGCGAGAACGAATCATGGGAAGACAGCGAGAGAAAAATTCAAATAGTCTTAAAATCTAAGTTTGGTTTTACTAATGATTTAGAAATTGAAAGGGTGCATCGAATAGGAAGAAATGAAAAAAGAGTTAAACAGAATAAAATAATAATAGTCAAATTTCTTAATAACAAAGAAAGAAATGCAGTTTTATCAAACTAAAACTTTGGAATGAAAAACTATATGTTAATGAAGATTTTAGCGAAAGAACAACGGAAATTAGGAAAAAGTTGTTTAAAGAAGCAAAGGAATTAAGAGCCAAAGGTAAATTTGCTTAAGTTATTTACAACTAACTTATTACGCGCGATTTTTAAATGAATTCTTTTATTTCTAGTTATTTAAATTTTAAAAATGGATTTTAATTATCAAAAAAGTTTTGAATCGCTATCATTTTTTTCAATTTAACGACTTGGTGCTTGACACTAATTCAGATCCGGATCTATTTTAGTGATGTAGGAGCTTTGCGAAACAATTGTTCTTATTTCTATAACAATGAAATAAAAGAATTTCTTTCTTAAGATAATTTAAATGTTATTCATTTTAACATTAGAAGTCTTAAAAAAAACTTTGAATATTTGTGTAATTTAATAGAGGAAACTTCAAATACATTTAGTATAATTAGCTTAACTGAAACGTATTGTGAATTTGATGACGCTAAATCTAAATTAAATCTCCATATTCGAGGTTTTAATATGATCCCACTAGCGCGTAAAGCAAATAAACGCGGAGGTGGTTTACTTTTTTATATAACGGAAAATTTGAGGTTTTTTATTAGGCCTGAGATGAGTATTTCTGATGACAATAAAGAAATTTTAACAATTGAACTTTTAACCAATAGTTCTAAAAACATACTTATAAGTTGCTGTTATCGCCCACCATCTGGCCATATTGAAAGATTTAATGCATTTTTGTGTAATGATGTTTTAAAATCTAGTTTTAAGGAAAAAAAACTAAATTATATAATTTGTGAGGTATATTTAAATTGTTTTAAATATCACGTTAATAACAACATTAAAAAATTTTACGATGACTTATTCCAACATGGAGCAATTCCACTAATTAACAAACCTACTAGAGTAACCTCAACTTCAGCTACCTTAATTGATAACATTATAACAACCGATATCTTTAATGAAACTCTTAAAAAAGGTATAATAAAAAGTGACGTTTCTGACCACTTCCCTATTTTTTTCTCTATTAATGTTGACAACAAATTAATACAGCAACATAAAAAAGTCATTATTAAACGTTTTTTCACCGATGCAAATCTAGCATCGTTTAAGGATCAATTATCTTTAATAAATTGGAACCATATTAACAGTTCATTTGAAGCTAATGAAGTATACGATACATTCTTTCAAACTTTCTATGAAATATATGATGCAAGTTTTCCAAAACGTGAATTTATTATAACCAATAAAAGTTTAAAGTCACCATGGGTCAATAAAGATCTTAGGAAATCCTCAAAAATAAAGCAAAAACTGTATATAAAGTACTTAAAAAAACCAACACCAGAAAATAAAGATATTTATAAAATTTACGCTAAAAGTCAAAGAAAAAAATTTAAAAAAAGATATTACTATGATTTACTAAAAAAATATAAACATAATTCAAAATGCATATGGCAAATTATAAGTCAAATTACTGGAAATAGTAAATTAAAATTATGCTCTGTGCCTAACACTACAAAAGTTGATGGCGTATTTTTATATAAACCCAAACAAATTGCAAGAGATTTAAATAAATATTTCGTGTCTGTTGGCCCTAATCTAGACAAAAATATTCCAAATATGATTAATCCAATAAATGATTACGTGTTTCCATTAATCTCTAGTTTAGATAAATTTGAAGTATCTTCTTCAGAATTTTAAAGTGCTTTTAAAATGCTTAAAACTAATAAAGCAGTTGGTCCTGATGATATAAATTGTAATATAGTCATAGATTCATGCGATACCATAAAATTTATTCTTTTTAAAGTTTTTAAATGTTCTATAAATCAAGGAATTTTCCCCAATCAATTGAAAATAGCCAAAATAAAGCCTATATTTAAACCATCAAATGTCAGTAATTATCGACCAATATCTATCCTCCCTGTTTTTTCAAAAATTTTAAAAAGAATTCTGTTCAACCAAATATCTATTCATCTTGATGTTAATTATATGCTTTACAAAAATCAATACGGTTTTAAAAGAAGTAACTCTACTGAACATGCAATAATTCATCTTACTCGTAGTATAACTGATTCATTCGAAAAGTCAGAGTTTACTTTAGGCGTCTTTATAGACCTATCTAAGGCTTTCGAAACAATTGACCATGAAATACTGTTTAAAAAACTTGAACATTTGTTTTCACCGGTAATGCTTTAAAACTACTAAAAAGCTATTTAAAACATCGCAAACAATTTGTCTATGTCGACGGATCTTCTTCACAAGATTATCTAAATATAACCTGTGGTGTTCCACAGGGATCTATATTAGGGGCCATTATTATTTCTGATTTATGTCACCGTACTCCATGAAGTCTCAAAATTAACAACTATAATGTTTGCTGATGATACGAACCTATTCCTATCTAATAATAACATCAATAAACTTTTTTATGATATGAGCATTGAACTAACAAAAATATCAGACTGGTTCAAGTCAAATAAACTTTCACTCAACATTGATAAAACTAAATGGATTTTCTTTCATCCACAATTTAAAAAGCATTTACTTTCAAGTAATATGCCTCTTCTTCATATTGATAATATTCAAATAAAAATAGTAATTTTCACAAATTTCTTAGGTATCATTGTAAATGAAAATCTATCATGGAAGAATCACATCGGACATTTATGCAACAAAATTGCAAAAAGCATTGGAGTTTTATATAAAGCAAGAAGTGTTTTAAACAAACATTCATTAACTCAACTATATTACTCTTTTATACACTGTCATATTAATTATGCTAATATTGCATGGGGTAGTACCCATAAAAGTAAATTAAAGCCACTTTATTGTCAATATAATAAAGCAGAAGCATATTGCACGTCTTATAAATTTCAAAAATCGTTTTTCTCACTCAAAGCCACTCTTATTTAACATGAATGTTTTTAATATAGGTAATATATATATTAAGTATATATCAAGTAAATGTTTATAATGTTCTTTGCTTTATGTTTAAATGTAAAACCAACTCATCTCCAGCTTCCTTTTTTGATTTAAAGTCTTTAAAAGAAAAAAATAAATATTCTTTAAGAAATGATAATTTTATTAAACAACCAAAATTTCAAACAAACTTTGGTAAATTTTGCATTTCTTTTCGTGGAGCTTTTTTATGGAACCAAATAATTTTAAAAAATATTGATTTAAAATTAAAAAATTAAAAAATTGAAAAATATTGATTTTTCTCATGAATGGAATTATTATATGTTCAAAAGAAAACTAAAAAAAGTAATTTTCTCAATTTAAAATATTTTTATATACTTTTAATTGTACCCAGTTTTGTCATCACTCATTTATATTTTACTTTTATACAATATTGATTTAAAGTTTATGTGAGAAACTATATTTAAACACTATTATTTGAATTTTGTTAAAAGTTGCACTGACATTATTTGTACAGTAGTCATTTATTATTTACTTGTTTACTTTAATTTTTATTTTAATTCGTAATATTTGTAAATAATTTGCATCACAAACGGAAAAGTTAAAAATTTGTATTTATTTATTTTATTTATATTTACCAAGTTAAAACTTCTTCAACAGCGGTTCTCGGTGACAAGACCTGTATGGTCTTCTTTGAGTATCCGCGTTCTTTATCTTTATTCTTTATTTTTATTTATTTTTAACGATTTCTTTGCATGTAATTTTTCTTATTGATAGGTTTGTTAATATTGTGGTAAATATTGTAATAAAGAACAAACAAAAAAAAAAAAAAAAAAAAAGATTGACAGTTTCAAGTTTTAGGCAAAAGCTATGATGGAAAAATTCGAATGTGCTAATCCAATTGAAATATAGCAATTTATACACTCTTACTCTTTAACAGATGCATATCCGAACATTGAAGCTTCACTCAGGATTTTTCTTACTCTTTCAGTGACAGTTTCAACATGTGAAAGAAGTTTTAGTAAACCTAAGTTAATCAAAAATAACTTGCGATCAACCATGGGACAAGAATGCTTATCAAGTTTGGCTGTTATTTTAATTGAGATTGAACTACAAAGAAGGTAAACTATGACCAAGTTATAGATGATTTTGTATGCACAAAAAGTTAATTTCACTTGATGTATATTAAACTTATTTGTTTTTGTTGATAAATTTTTTAGCGCTAAAAAAATTTTTTATTGGGGTCATTTTCAATATTTGTTACTATCTCTCAAAGGTTCAAACCACAGCCTGTAAACGTGATTAGAAGTTACTAAATTAGTTTTTTGGAGAAGAGAGGTCATTTTTAAGAGTAGGTTATTTTTATGAGGGGGGCTGCAGGGCTATTTTTAGTGGGTAAGCGCCATATGTTCTCAGGCTCCTGGTGTTGTTTTAGCTTGCTACGGTACTGTCTAGTTCTTCTACCTTCCTTTTATTCTTTTCTTCTTGATTTCTGAGCTTTTCATCTTGTGAGCGCATTTTTTCCATACTAATTTTCTCCATAGCCAAACAAGAACTTTTTTATCAATACCCGCCATCTTGACCATTCGTCCTTTGAGACAGTGATTCAGGAATTCAATGTCCTTTTTTTGAGCCTCTTTGTTCCTCATTGGATCACTCTTTATCAAGTTAAAGATGTTGGCTTTATAAATTGGGAATAAAAAGTTGGTTTCATTTAGAAAGTTGTTTACTTTCTTGCAGGAGCTTCCTTCTAGTAGACTTAGAGTCTTAAGTTTATTTTTAGAGATTGGTACTTATTGATCTTGTTGGTAATTTTGTTTCGGATTTGCTGCCTTGTGAGTATGAAACTGTTGTCAAAACCAGCTTTGCCCCACAGTTTACTAGTTCTCTCAAATGCAAACACCTCTGACTGCCTGTCGCCAATTCTCTTCACACATTCCTTCAGCTAACCTGCTTCATTTCAGACACCTTTTTCCAGAAGCAAGGGCGCATCCAACTTTACAGTTCATCTTGGTAGTGTTAAGAAAATATCAAATTCAGAAATTTTTAAGACGTTACCTTATGTGGAGCCAGTAAAACCCTCTGAGCATTTCTCCAGTTGTTGGAAGTCGATTCGGAGCAAGGCGTTGCAGTGAAAAGCCTAACAAATAAAACTGTCAATGCTTTCTTGCAGCCTGTCTCAAATCTTCCGCTGGCTCTAGTATTGTATTGTGGCATTTTTTTCCTGAAGCCACTGTCTGAAAATATAGCTAACAGTATAGTTTAAAAATTTATACATATTTATAAATTTATATTATAAAATATTCTTGCAGTACAGCAGTTTGTTTCGTAACTGCAAATAACACTATTAAAAAATACTTCTTTTGCCAAGCAAAAAAAATGTGTAGAATACTTAGCATACACGTGTTATTTTTTATTATAATTATCAACACATAACAATTTATTTGAAAAAAAGTCGCTTATCAATTGAATGAAATAAAAACTTATTTATTGTGTAAAGCTTTTACGTCCGCGCGCTTTTTTAATGTTTGGGGAATTAGGAAACAAATCTTTTTTATTATAACGTCTTATTAAAATTATTAATCATATTACTTTTTAATTTTTATAATGATTTTTGTTATTCATTATAAATAAAAGTGTGCAAATAACTAAAAAATAATTTTATGAATAACTTTATTAAAACATTTACATAAATAAAAAAATGTGTTTACTAAATTCTCCTAACATAAAAAAGTTATTACAAAATAATAATTTCGCAATATAACATCCTATTATACCGAAATTGACTGAAACCACCTTCTTTACCTTAGTATATAAAAAAAATTATTTTGTTTTAATTCTTTTTAAATTTATTATCATTGATAAAAAACGTAATAACTCAAATCGTGGACGTAGTTATCTGAATTTAAATGTGTATTCATTCAGGCAGCTATAGGCAGGCAGTTTTTGAACCACGAGATTAATACCATAGTGGTGTTTAATGATATATAATTTTAAGCAATTTAATACAGGTTGATCCGTTGGTTTTAAATGATATGCTAGAAAGTTATTTTATGTTTTCTTTGTTAAAAATATTTATAAAAAGTGCAAACAAAATAATTTTTTTATTCTATTTAAATATTAACATAATAACAATTATGTTTCATATAAGCACTATTTACTAGAAGAAAACTCAAATAAAATTAAAAATTTATTTTTATTTTGTTTTCATTTTATTGTAATGATTAATTTTTTCGCTTGAAAAATGCTTTACATTAAGCTTAAAGCAAAGATAACATAATTTAATTCTGATAAAAAATATGACTTAATTTAAAATTAACTTAGCAAAAGTGTATAATTTTATTCTGATAAAAAATATGGCTTAATTTAAAATTAATTTAGCAAAAGTGTATAATTTTATTCAGATAAAAAAATAAATATAATTTTATTAGATTTAAAAAATATATAATTTAATTTTGATTTAAAAAATATACTTAAAAAAATATATAATTTTATAAGATTTAAAAAGATTTAAAGATTTAAAAGATTTATATTATTTTGATTTAAAAAGATTTAAAGATTTAAAAAATATTTTGATTTAAAAAATATATTAAAATCAAAGTTAATGTTTGATTTTAACTTAAAGGGATCCCCAAGTGCTGAGACAAGTTGTGTTCATATAATAGATAAATATGAGAAAATAAGTTAAAAGTTAATTAAGCTTTCCAAAACAAATTATTAATTGAGATATTAACAAAATCATTTTTTATAAATCTTTTTTTTTTTTTTTTACTGATTTTACTTTTTTTACTTTTTGAACTCTTTTTTTTATAAAGTCTCTACTCTAGCTTGAAGCAACATAATGTTAACAATTGCTGGTACCTACTGACCATCGAAGAGTGTCTACATTGAACATTGTTCAATATACACACTCTTCGATGGTCAGTAGGTACCAGCAATTGTTAACATTATGTTGCTTCAAGCTAGAGTAGAGACTTTATAAAAAAAAGAGTTCAAAAAGTAAAAAAAGTAAAATCAGTAAAAAAAAAAATATATAAATATAATATGATGTATAATATATATATATATATATATATATATATATATATATATATATATATATATATATATATATATATATATATATATATATATATATATATATATATATATATATATATATATATATATATATATATATATATATATATATATATATATATATATATATATATATATATATATATATATATATATATATATATATATATATATATATATATATATATATATATATATATGAAGACCTCAGTGGAAAAACCGGCGTTGTCACATTTAAAAAGTATTGAGAAAGTATTTGTTGATCATTAATAAATGTCTTTATTTAAAGCAAAGATAAAAAAGTTTTTGTATAAAAAATGACAAAATGTTTTGTTTTGAATAAATTTTAAATAAAATAATTATAATATAAATTGCTTAGTTTTATTTGCTTTAAATAAAGACTTTTATTAATGATCAATAAATACTTTCTCAATACTTTTTTAATGTGACAACGCCGGTTTTTCCACTGAGGTTTTTTATATATATACACATATACAGTATTGGCCATTAATAACATCCCATTATGTTATTGTAGTATGAATATAAGTTTGAAATTACATATTTTAAAAATTAAAAGAGATTTTTTCTTCAATTTTTTTTTATTCAAATAAATCAAATAATTACTATATAAATTTATTATAAAGAAATAATAAAATAAAAAAATTAAAAACTGAAATATTGAAATGAAAACAAGTGTTCATATGTGTCAAAAAAAAATGTGGCCAAAATAAACAAACCACATCAACAAAATTAACTAACTATAAGAACAAAAAAAATTATAATACACAAAAAATGAAAAAAAAAAAAAAATTAATATTTTGTTGACAATCCTTTAGCTTTTAAGTATTCATTGATCCGTTTCGGCATGGAATTCACGAAATTCTTAGTAATATCTTTTGGAACATTATTTTGTAATTTTGTTACTTCTTCTTTCAGCTGGTCCAGATCTTTTATTTCAATTTTACCAAGATTGTGGTCTAACCAAATAGTTAGAAGCAACCGACACCTTCATAGTTCATGCATGCCCAGATACCTATACTGCCACTACCTTGTTTTTTTCTATACATAGAACAATCTGGGCGCATTCTTTCATGTGGCATTCTTCTCAGCATTACTCGGTTTTTTCTTGAATCAACTTCAATGTTCATTTCATCGCTGAAAAGAACGTTGTGCCGCATGCTCTTAGGCCATATTTTTCGAGCTAAGCACCAGTTTTTCCTTGCTTTCTGATGTTTTTTTGATAGACGGGTTTTTTTGAAAGCAGCTCGCCACATGTAATTATGTTTTTGTAGTACTCTTCTAATTGTTCGAACACTAGCAACAACACCAGAAGCATACTGCCATTTTCGGCTGAGATCAGTAGATAATAACTTTCTATTTTTTTTCACTATGCGAATAAGTGAACGTTCATTTCTTTCATTTGAAATGGTGGGTCTTCGAGGACGCGGAATATTTTCAATTGTTTTGTATTCATGATATCGGTTGATTATTCTGCTAACAGGTGGATGTGTTGTGTTTAAATGTTTCGCAATTTTTCTCATTGAGATGTTTTGTTTATTCATAGCTATGATTTTACATTTTGTCATATTATCAATAGTTTTTACAGTCATTTTGATTTTTTTGATGATGCTAAATTTTATATTTCATTTACACAAACTTTTTAAACATTTATAACAATTTTTAAGAAAGACTCTTTAACAATAATTATTAATTTGCAAATAACTTTAAAGTTTTACTCAAAGACAAACGCAATTTTGAAGGAATTTTGAAATAATAGAGTGGATAGATAATTTTGGCCATTGTAAATATTTTAGATTATGAGGTAAGTGTTTAAAAAAAGTATATGATTAGCGCATCGATTGATACTTTTATGAAAATCTATATTTATTTAAAAGAAAATATTATACTCATCAATTATACACTTCTTATATTTGAAATGAGTCAAAAAAACCATGGTGGATTGTTATTAATGGCCAATACTGTATATATATATATATATATATATATATATATATATATATATATATATATATATATATATATATATATATATATATATATATATATATATATACATATATATATATATATATATATATATATATATATATATATATATATATATATATATATATATATATATATATATTATGATATATATATATATATATATATATATATATATATATATATATATATATATATATATATATATATATATATATATATATATATATATATATATATATATATAGTAAAAATACATATTAAATTTTCACTAGTCTTCAATAACTTGTTTCGCCATCAGCGGCTCATCAGGAAAAATGCAAAAAAAAATCAGGGCCCCGACTTGACAAAATCAGAAATAATATTATAAAAATTTTCAAAAACATTTTTTTCAAGTTGAAATAAACATTAATTTAAAAACTGTGAATTTTCTTGATCTCACATTTAACCTCTCGGCAAAATCATAAAGGCCTTTTTAAAAACCTAATGATGATTATCGTATATTAATATAAACTCGAATCATCACCCTCAAATCTTAAAACAAATTCCTATTTCAATTAACAATAGGCTAAATCAAAACTCTTCTAATGAAAATATATAAACTCTTCCAAACGCGTGTACGAAGATACTCTTAAAGTAAGCGGATTTAAAAATTTCAAGCTAAAATTTGAAACAAAAATTTCAAAAAAGCGAAACAGAAATAAAAATATAACTTGGTTCAACCCTTCGTACAGCAAAATGTTTCAACAAATATCGGAAAAGCGTTTTTAAAATTAGTTGACAAACATTTCCCTCCTTCTAACAAATTGCACAAAATCTTTAACAGAAACACTATAAAGGTAAGCTAAAGCTGTACAAAAAAAAATTAAAAGAATTATAAAAGGCCATAATTTTGCATAGATAAATAAAAATGATTTTCTCAAAGAAAAAGATACTGAAAATTGTAACTGCAAGCAAAAAATTGATTGCCCTATGAATGGCAAATGCTTATCAAAAAATATTATTTACAAATGCATTGTTTCCTTGCAAAACAACCCTGAAAAACAATATATTAGTTTAACCGGGGGCAAATGGAAAAAACGTTATGCCAACCACAAACAATCTTTTAAACATCTTTTGAGTATTTTGAGTATTTTTAAATCTTTTAAAAATACTCAGAAGAAAAAAATATTATTTTAAGTTAAACTGGTCTATTCTAAAAACGCGCTTGCCTATAATAACATTTCCAAAAAATGTGTACTGAGTTTACGAAAAAAATTTGAGATTATGACTGATTTAGGTCAAGAAAATTTACTGAATAAAAAATCAGAATTAGTTTTAAATCCAGACATAAAAATAAAATTCTTTTAAAAAATTATTAAAGCAAATGAAAAAATGAAAAAAAAACAAGTCTAAATTATCCGAACTTTTAAGAATTCTTTTTATGATTTTTCAATTAACTAATGTAGTTGATGCAACTTCCTGGTTGCAAAATACTACAGTTATTACATAAATAATAATATGAATTCACAACTTCCTGTGAAATAATTTTTCTATAATTTGATTTTTTTGATGTTTAGACATTCTTCTAAATGAGTCTGCTGATGGCGAAACAAGTTGTTGAAGACAAGTAAAAACTAGAAAAGTGTTTTTACTAATTTATAACTGCTCTGTTCTTTAAGAACATTGAGCACTTTATTTGTAGAATACACTAACATAATATATATATATATATATATATATATATATATATATATATATATATATATATATATATATATATATATTATAATACACATTTTTATCAATAATTCCCAATTTTAACTTACGTTTTCTAGTTGTGCTCGTATATAGTTTTGATTTTTTACTTTGGGCTATTTACTGAATAACTGATATATATATATATATATATATATATATATATATATATATATATATATATATATATATATATATATATATATATATATGTATATATTTATATATATATATATATATATATATATATATATATATATATATATATATATATATATATATATATATATATATATATAGATATATATATGTATATATTTATTTATATATATATATATATATATATATATATATATATATATATATATATATATATATATATATATATATATATATATATATCAGTTATTCAGTAAATAGCCCAAAGTAAAAAGAAAAATAACGAGCACATAATTTTGATATTATTAATTTGGCAAAAATTGTATAAAAATTATAAAAAAGGTGAAAAATGGGTAAACAAAAGGAATTAAACATTGCTGAAAGAGAAAGAACTCAAGTTTATCATGAAGAAGGTTATTCACAAGTGAAAATTTCAGAAAAAATGAAACTTTCCAGATGTTGTGTCCGAAGGACATTATAACGACACTAAGAAACTGGTAAGAATGCAACTACAAAACGTACTGGAAGGCCTAAAAAAACTGATAAATTACAAGATAGAGAAATAAAAAAGATTTGTTTGTCAAATAGAAAGTACATTGCCGAAAAAATCAGGTCTGTGTACAATCAATTTAATGATCTTAAAATTAGCACTTCCACTGTTAAGAATCGATTGAAGAAATTTGGCTTGAATGGGTGTGTAGCTGCTTGTAAACCATTATTAAGACCAATTAATAAGACAAAAAGGCTAAAATGGGCTAAAAAGCATCAACATTGGTCAATTGAAGAATGGAAAAACGTCCTTTGGACAGATGAATCCAGGTTTGAAGATTTTGGTTTAAAACATCGTAAAAATTGAAGAAATTATGACAAAAGAGGTGTAAAAAGACATTTTATAACATCAAACGCTGCCTTCTGGTGAGAGGTTATTTTCCAATCAGTATGTTTTTATGCACAATAATGACCCGAAACATACCAGCAAAATCTGCAAAACTTATTTAGCAGATCTTCAAAGCCAGAAAATATTAGGAATAATGGAATGGCCACCACAATCACCAGATCTTAACCCGATCGAGTTGTTGTGGGAAGAACTTGATTGAAATGTGCGAGAAGAACAGCCATCTTCTGTGAAAGACCTTATACAGAATAAAGGTGGTTATTTTGAGGAATCAAAAATTTAAGTAAAACGCTTATTAAAATTAGAAATTACTGATCAAACATGTGTAATAATATTTAGTTTTTGTATACATATTAATTGATTATAAATTAGACTTCTAAAAGTGTGTTTATTGAGTTATTTCTAAAAATTTGTAGCCTGCTTCAACTTTTTTGTCAGTAGTGTATATATTATATCATTTTTTATAATGTTCAATGTATCATTATATCAAACATTATAATATAAAATATCAAATATCGATGTATCAAACTATCAATAAAAAAAAACTTTATTCAAGTTTTTGAACTTTTCTGGCCTGATTTATTAGCGTTCTCTGTTTATGGAAGAAACTTTTCGACTACTATGCAGGAATATATATATATATTTATATATATATATATATATATATATATATATATATATATATATATATATATATATATATATATATATATATATATATATATATATATATATATATATATATATATATATTTATGTATATACTCCTGCATGGTAGTCGAAAGGTTTCTTCCATAAACTGAAGTTTTAAAGAGAACGCTATTAAAGCAGACCAGAAAAAGTTTAAAAACTTGAATAAAGTTTTTTTTTAATTATAGTTTGCTTGCTTAAACGAAACCCTCAGACAATCTAGCAGCACTTCTTTGTAGCACCAGACTATAAAATAATAGATGTAGCAACACCCCGCTCATGTTTTATAGTAAAAAAACAACACTCCTTGAACGTTTTAAAAATATTATAAAACATCATAAAAACAAAAACAAAAACACTATTAAATAGAAAAACTTTCAAGTCTTATTATTGCGTTTTTTTTAAAAACAATATAATTTAATGTACTACCTCATTTTTTAATTGTTTTAACATCTAATTTTTTGTTTTTATTTCTAAATTTACATTCAGCGTATTTCTTGTAGAGTTAAGTCATTTTTGTATATAGTGTCATGTGTTAATTAGAACATATTTACGCAAACCAAAAATAATTATTAAAAATTATTGATAATATTCTCTCTTCTAATTTTACAAAAAGTACACTGCGGCATGAACTACCTTTTTCTCACTTGCACTAAGCGCTTTTTTTACAAATAAAATTTTTATTAACACAATAAATTATTAACTAAAATAAATGTAGTTCACAATTATTAGTAAATTTGAATAAACGTTTTTGTTAATATTGTTTTCAGAAAGTATAAGTTTATATTTTATTTATAAAAGAAAAAAGTAACTACTACAAATGTAATGCCGCAGCCAATGCAAATCGAGGTAAAAATATTGCAAATTTATTGCTCTTGTGTTTCTCTACCTAAACAAAATAACTAAACATAAACTAATGATTTAATTTTTAAACAATTTAATGCTCGAAGAGTTTTATTTTGCTTTAATAAATAACAGAAAAAGAACAAAACAAATTTTAACACTTGTAAAATGTTAATGTATTACTACGTTAGATAGTTAAAAAGTAGGGCCCTAATGTCAATCGAATCACGATTCGAAACAGCCCTTGATTTGCAAATCGAATTGAATCACGATTCCAATAAGCATTTTGAGGATCTCTAAGTTTAACTTAAACATAGATATCCTCAAAATGACGATTTGATTTAAGATTCGACTCGATTTGTAAATCAACGCCTGATTCGATTCAGATTCGATTCGATACCATAAAAGGTGATTCGCAGGGCCCTGTTAAAAAGTCATCGAAAATATGTAACTGAAAGAAGTCGTCTTCTTTAGAATGCAAAGCAAAAAGTTATATTTAGATGTAAAAATTTATTATTAAATAGAAAAAAACTAACTTTCCTTTTTTTATTTTAATGCAATCGCAACTCAATTGCATCAAAATAAAACTTAAAACCCCTAAAAATATTTGGCTGGCATTTGCCATAGCTTTGAGAGTACAGAAGATATAAAATGTTTTTTTTAACAACAAAATACATCACTTTAATACATACATATATATATATATATGTATATATATATATATATATATATATATATATATATATATATATATATATATATATATATATATATATATATATATATATATATATATTTATGTCTAAATACATATATTACATAACACTAATACATATAATACTAATAAACCCATACCAATATTTCCTTGAACATCGTCTATCAGTATTAATAATATCAACTCTACATGTATCTAAAATAAATTCTATATGTATCTAAAACAAACTCTACATGTATCTAAAATAAAAAAATTAGTAATCAAGCTATTAATACTACTTATAAAAGAAGTTTTAAATTTTTAAAATTTGTACTTAAAATATGATCTAAAAACATATATTATTATACAGGATTTGAATATGTTCCTTTATATATAGAGTTGCAAGACGTCCGGCTTTTACGGAGAATACAGCACCTCCCTTGTAAAAATGAGTTTTTTAATGTGTTCTCCTTTGTATCAGCCGGACGTCTGGCAACCCTATTTATATATGATCCTGAATATAGTTAAAAATGAATAAACTTTAAGAACACAAGATTAATCTCAAATTCAAACTCAAACTCAAACTTTAAATTCTCAAGTTATTTTTATTTACCCTCCTCGGAAATCAATATACAACACAGTTTGTTGATTTCAATGTGGAGTGAATAAAAACCTCTTTTTTTTGTCATTCTACGTTTACTTTATCTCTTTTACATAGCTATTTGTTTTAGTTTTCTGTCATTATGGAAAGTCATACAAACCTGTGGTTAAAGAGGTTGATAAAAATGACTTAGATTCTGAGTCATTTTTATTTCATTCTGAGTCAGAAACAGGTTTGCTAAGACAAATGAGGATTTGAATTTTACATTTATGAAGATATTTATATATGCATTTATAAATGGAAATATTATTTCATTATGCATTGAAAAAATTAGCTTTAATGGTTCGTTTGTTTTCTTGCCCCTCACTGCAAGGAGAAAGATTAGTTATTTTTTTTACTTTAAGGATATACAATAAAAATAATAAGATATGAAACATCATATAATTTTTAACCTAGGCTAAACCTGCATTAAGAATAATAATTTAAATCTTTTTATATGAACTTCAAATATGAACAATTTTATATTAATGCCTAATTTTATTTACATGAATCTTTATGCTGATTTTCAGTGTTTTTTGTTTCTTTTACAAATAAGCTGTAGAATTTGGCGCAATATAAATAATTTTTTAATGGCGCGATTTTTCGCGTCATTAAAAAGTCTGACAAAAGTCGATTAAATAATAATTTTGCAAAATTTCACTTTTAACTATACATCATAAAAGCAAAATGAAGGCTTCATCACTAAATGGCACATTTAACGTTTCTCCTTCTAGTCATGACAAAAATTTGAAATCGGCCATCGCGTAAGGTGCCTGCCTTTGTTTTTAATCTTATTAGTAAAATACAACTATTAAAACTATTTTTAAAATTGTATCTTGTAAAGTCTCCAATTATTTGTAATAAATATTGAAAAAAGAAGGTATAGTAGTGACCTCACTAAAGGGGTGCGAGGGGTGCGGGCAGCACTTTACTGTCAACCTTCTGCGTCAGATCGTGACACAACCACAATCTGGCAGAGATGGGTGACACTAAAAAGATAAAAATACACATATGATAGAACTGCTAATGCTCGTGTAAATTTATTTTTGCTTTTGGTCTAACCAAAAGTTTTTAGGTTTGGACTTTTTGATATTCTTTATAAATAACTCTGCCATTCCTTTATTTCTTAAAAAAATCTTTTGTCTTTTGTTCAAGATTAAAAGATTATACTTATGCATGCCCCAAATTTTTTTCTAAACGATCTTTTTTTTTTATTATGAGAAGTTCGATACCCGTGTCGTTTTCCTATTAATCAAAGTCTTAAGGGCTGACACCAAAAATTTACAGCACTGGGTGACAACAACCCCTGCGTTACCACTAAAGTATATACATACAAAATAATTAAATTCTTTCTTCATTTTACTTAATAAAGTGACATTTCTTATCATAAACATTTGTACTATAATATATTCAATATAATGTATTCAAAAGTGTGTTTAATTATGAATTTGTATTTGTATATTTATTTATGTACAGCTATCAACAACTATTATTCAAAAATTTAAAAATTACTCACTAAAAAAGCAGTGGTAAAGAATTTGTTTAAAATAAGTATACTAATTATTGAGGGAAAGACAAGAAATCCTTTGTTCCGATAACACTTGCAGTTATAGCTGCGCCAGCCAAACTGTGTGAATAAATTGTACTATCCAAGTCTACATTCGAAACTTTTGAGCGATAGTGCGTTTAAGTTTTAATTTTTTTCGATTGTATTTATATCTTCTATGCAATGAGAAGACCATACTGGGAACGCTGATTTTAATAATGGTTGGATATAAGTAGTATATAAGAAACGCAAAAGAGTTAAACCACGAAAAATCATTTTTTTAATTTCCCTTGCACTTTATTTCAAGCTCTACTACAACGGCGTGCTCAGCTTGTAACTTCACTTTAAGGTTATTGGATATTATGCACGGCCGAAGTGGAGGGGCACAATCCAGTTTTTTATTCAGTTATGTAATTGACCGCGAATGCCTTAAGCATTCAGTTTATATAAAAGTGTTTCGTGCGGTACCTTGCCGAACACTTTTAAAAAGTCTGTATTCTGAAATTCCAGTCTGTAGACTGAGTTAAATCTTGCTAAGATATGATATTGTGCGTAACGTAAAATTTATTTGTTCTAGTTAATATTCTTGACAAAAAAAAGTCCCATATAAATCTTCTTAACCTACATAAACTCTTCATTTATTTAAAGTTAGTTTTAATTAAATAATTTAGACTTTAACAATGTTTTTTGAATAAAATATTATTTAAAGTTTTGCCCTACTCTTTAGAGACTTGAGTTTTGTTAACTCTTTAAAGTCAGATCTGTGTTGGTATTTTTTTTAAGATTGAAAAGTGCAACTCAAAGTTGCTCTTGTCAATAAAGATGTATCTTTTTGTTCAATATTCTTGTTATATGGACTAAATGATACTATAACTGACGGAAAGAAAACACATTTAGTTTTATTTTGTATTTAATGATAATTTATTAGCATTAAACTATGTATTACGTATACAAGGTTATAAACATTAAACAATAATAATATAAGTATAATTTTACATACCATAAAAGTTAATTCTTTAACAAATAATTTCATATTTATCTGCGCTTTGAGTATATAAAAACTTTTAACTTTTTGCTCATTAAGAACTAATGTTTAAGGAAAACAAGAGAATAAGAAAACTAGTCTTATAATTATATCGATTCTATATCTATATAGATTTAATGTTCTTTAGATTTAAAGTTTATCTTCGACATGGTTGCTATGGCAACTTTGATCTAAGCGTCTTATAAAAATTTGATTTGAACGTCTTATAAAAATCAAACGCATCGCTTGAGTTTGTTAATTATATTTAGGTACTCGTCATAAATTATACATTTTTTTTATTATTAGATAGACCGCTTCAATTCATAGTTTGTTCGAAGCTTGGTTCAGATGACATGCGATAAAAGTAAGTAATTTGCAAAGTCGTCACTCGTTTTTGAAAAATAGTTTAAAATAAAAAACTATTTTTTTAAAAACACGTTTTTGCTTTAACCAGTTTAAAATGCAACAACAAAAGATTGTTGTTGCATTTTAAACTGGTTTGCTTAGATTAGATTTTAAATTTGATTAAAGTATATGAAATATATACAATTTTTCCTTAAAATATCAAAAATTTTCTAAATATATATAAATTTCCTTAATATATACCAACAATTTCCTTAATATATTAACAATAAAATGGTCTAACTTAATACCATCAAATAAGTGCTCTTTGTAGTTTTTTTCATTGGTTTATGCTTTATTTGTTTATATACGTAACTCACTGTAAGTGATGCGACTTACAGAAGTATTTTGTGGTAGTAGATACAGGGTGTTCGGGATAAATTTGACAGTTTCGAAAGAAAAAGGAAAATCTTCTTTGTATCTATTAAATTTAATGAGTTGACATAAAAATTACAGGCATAGTAAATTACAATACTATGAACAAAATTCACTCAAAATAACCACCATTAGAATCGATTACTGCTTCAATCCTGCTTCAGAATTTCGAACAAGCTAATGCTACAGTCTCCCTGGGAAGGGCCTCAAAAACTGTTTTATTTTTATCCACTAACTGGGCTTTTGTATTACTGGAAGTGCGATTGGTATCTTTTTCAACTGCGCCCTATACAAAATAATCCATGGGGTTAAGGTCTCGGGAGTTTGGAGGCCAAACATTTGGACTGGTGAAGTCGTAGAAATTTTCAGATAACCATTTTTGACTTTTCACAGAGCTATGGCAAGGGGCCGAATCCTGCTGCCATACATACGGCCTACAATTGGCTACCCTTGTTATCCAGGGCTTGACTACAGTGTTCAGCAACTCCACGTAGCCATCTGAAGTCAACCTGAGGCCCTCTTGGAAAAAATGCGGAGCCATCACATCGCCTTCAGAGAATACACATCCGAAAACCATCACAGTTTGGGGAAATTTAGTCTGCATTACACGAGGAATGTCCTTTGTACTGCATGCAAGCCACCTGTTATTCTGCGTGTTGTGTTTTTGATCCAAAGTTTTTCTCATTGGAAAAAAACCAGATTGTTTGTGGTTCTACAGGATGTTTCACTTTGTTTAGAAGTTTTTTCGCGTTTATCAAACATTTTTCACGGGCCTTTTCTGTGAGTAGCTGACCTT
>NC_088934.1:30667500-30677500 GCF_038396675.1 Hydra vulgaris | reverse complement strand
TTCATACCAGTGAATGGGCATGTAATATTCAGAAACGTAAATATTCTGCAGGTGAAAAATATATTAGTAAAATGCGTAAAGTTGTCCCTGCCAGAATTATTAAACCTCCTTGTTCTTGCAGACTGAAATGTTCTGAAAAATTATTACAAAGTGACAGGCAGGAGATCTTTAATGCATACTGAAATCAGGAGAAGGGAAATGACATAAAACGACAATTCATTGTTTCATGTGTAAAGAAGCATAGTACTGTTCCTTCAAGAAAACGAGACCTTGCCTCCAATAAGTCAAAACAAAATACTCTACAATATTATTTTACAGTAAAAGGCATACGAACTAGGGTATGTAAACTTATGTTTTTAAATACACTATCTATATCAAACACCGTGGTAGTTAATGTTTTGAAAAATATTGAACCAGGTGGAATTGTAAAAATCGATCAAAGGGGTAAGCAAACTCCCGTCAATAAAACACATAATGACACTATTGAAAGTGTAGTAAGACACATCTCTTCCTTCCCAAATTATAGCAGTCATTACACTAGGGAAAAGAGTGATATGAAGTATTTGGGTCCGCACCTGAACATAGAGAAAATGTATGAACTGTATGTAGAGGATTGTAATGAAAATGATTTCACCCCTTTGTTAAAAGCTAAAAAATGGCTCTACTACGATGTGTTCAACAAAAAATTTAAGTTGAGTTTCAAACCACCAGAAATAGACACGTGTCACACATGTGACTATTTTCAAGCAAAATTAAAAAATAATAATTTGACTCTAGATGAAACAAATTCTATTGAGGAAGAACATAATGCACATGGATGAATCTAAATTAATGTATGATTTAAAAAGCGAGGACACCAAAAGGGCTAACAATACTCTTAAGGTATTAACGGGTGATCTTCAAAAATGTTTGCCGTCACCCCTTATAACAAATTGCATAAGCTTTTACAAGAGAAAACTTTGGACGTTGAATTACACCCTTTTTGATTCTTCTGATTCGTCAGTCCATTGTATTATGTGGGACGAATCCAAAGGAGCTCGTGGTGGAAATGAAATCGGATCTGCATTACTGAAATGGGCAGATACCGTCATTCCTGGCAGTGACATTGAAGAAATCATTCTGTCGTCGGATAATTGTTTCGGCCAGAATGAGAATATTAGCCTTTTTATGTGTTTCTTTTGGATACTCAATAAGTATCCTCAAGTAAAATCCATCACTCAAAAGTTTCTACTAAAGAGCCACACGCATATGGAGGCGGATACTGTCCATGCACTGATAGAGCGGAAGAGAAAAAAACTTAACAACATGACAATTCTAACGCCCTGGGATTGGCAGCAGTTAGTCAGACAGACCTCAATGAAATATACTGTGCATAATATGGAACTGGAAGATTTTAAAAACTTTAGGTCTTTGTACGATGTCAAAACATGTGAAAATCCACCCTTTATTAATAGAAAAAAAGATGTCAACAAAGAACAAGTTCTTCTGTCAACCTGTGTTCAACTGCAAGTAAAACAGAACAGCATGGGAACTCTGTTTTTAAAAAGTAATTTCGCTGATGAAAACCAGGAGATTGACCTTTTTAGGTTTTGAAGGCCACACCTTACATTGCCAAACGATTTGCAACTGGTGACACCAAGTCCAATACCAATATCACAACAAAAGTATAATGATTTATTGGCATTACTACCATATGTTCCTACAGTTTGCCATGACTTTTATAAAAACTTAAAGCATACTAATAATACCACTAGTGAGTACCCTGAAGGAGACTTACGTGATGATGACTGAGTTTTTTTGCATCTAAAATACCATTTTAGTTGAATACATAGATGTATTATTTGTATTTGTAAAGAAAATTATAAATAAAATAGTTAAATACATTTTGTAAGTCAAATAGTATTGTGTTTGTTATTGAATATCCCACATTAGGTCTTATAGTACAATAACTTTATTAGAGGGATACAACACCATGTCCATTAAAAAGTAAAAAAAAACCGTAAAAAAGGTTTTTTTTTATTTTATAACAACTGCAACTGATGTAAATAACAATAAATAGAATGTTCTGGTAAAATATTGTTTCAACATCTCAATAAATAGATGTGCCAATAACACTTTTTGTTGAAAAAAAGTTTAAAATTCCTCTCCTGTAAAGTTGTGAAAATGGACATAGTGTTAAATTCCTCCGAGGTACAGATATATATATATATACATATATATATATATATATATATATATATATATATATATATATATATATATATATATATATATATATATATATATATATATATATATATATATATATATATATATATATATATATATATATATATATATATATATATATATATATATATATATATATATATATATATATATATATATATATATATATACATACATATATAAATATATAAAGAAAAAAATTTTCCATGAGGAATTTTTGAACTTTTATGAGCTCTTGATATATAAATAAGTTAATTATTTGAGTTAGATTTGTTTTGATCTAAATACTGCTTTATGCACAAATAGAAAATCGCTAGCAGAAACAGGTTGTTGCAATGCAAAATTAAGTTTTCATAGCAACAAAATATAAAAAATATCAATTTTCAAAGGAGCTTAGACCTCATATCTGTTTTCATGTCAAATTCGGTAAATGTAGTGCTAATGAAAAATCTATAACTTCCAAAAATATATACCTTTCAAATCCAAACTTCCAAAAAAATCTATAACTTTCATAAGAAGCGAAAACCTCATTTTGGAACTCTTGCTTAATTTGGTAAATACAGTACTAATATTGAATTAATTATTACCTTTTTCTAAATTTTTAAATACGCATCCCTCGTCAAACATAATAATTATTAAATTTGAGACTATACTTTAGTCATTTATAAAAAGAAAAAACGAAAATGGTCCAAGATAAAGCTTTGAGGCTAACACCATAAAAAAATATTCAAGAGATTTCTTTGACAGTATTCATTGTTAAAAAAAAATGTTTATGATCTAATAAGTAACTCTTGAAACATTTCATAACTTTTCTTTTTATTCCAGAGTATTTAAACTTTTAAAACAAGTTGTCATGATTGACAGTTTCAAAATACTTTCAGTAGATCGATATAAACACCTAAGGTTATATCAATATTCTTTAGAAGAATTTAAGATTTATTATATAAATTGCATGCATTCCGGTGAGAAATGAGCTAGTGACCAGCTAGCAAATAGTTAAATATATAGCAATACTTAAACGATTTTTTTTTTCTCACATTATTGCTTTAATTTTTCTTCTACTTCTAAAAAATTCAATTTTTGGTATTTTTAGTAGTAAATTTTTTAGTATTGAATCTAATATATTTATGATAATAATTATACATATATTATTGTAATTTTATCATGACATGTCGCTATCTAGAAATCGGAGCTTTATTGTTATGGATATTAATAAGTTATATAATTCGTTAAACGTCATAGCTTTATAGCTAGCAACAATATAACAACCGATCCGTAACTAGTTGATAGCTACAGAACATAATTATGTATTTAATTCCAACAAAACCGCAAATCTAAGGCTACTCAACGGGTGCATATTGTAGCTTTTTAGCTAGCTATCTTGTTGCGATATATCGATAGCTATTTATCATACCTTCGTTACTAGATCATAATTTTATAGCTATTGCTAGAGCTATGATGTTTTAAAATGGCTAGTAAAAACCAGCAATTTGTATTCACATAGTGAAATATTATTTAACCATTTTAAAACAGTGTGTTAATAGTTACATACCATAGCTACCAAGATACTGTTCTAACATACTGTCATAACTATAAATCTATAGGTAGTCGATATCGCCAGCTAAAGCTGTGGAGTGTATACATATTAAAGCTTTTTTTATTTTGTCTAACCAGTTAAGTTACAAAGCCATCTGCAACTTTAGTAACAGTTGAAAAGCGCTGTTGCTTATCTTATTTTTAGCATTTTTTTAAAACCCAGTCTTCTAACTAATGCGCACTTTTTGTAAATAAAGACACATTAGGAATAATATTTACAAGAAGATCGGTAACTGAGACTTGCACGCCAACAAACCAAAAGCCTTACTAATTGTAAATGTCACCTACTAAAAACATAAATGAATAATGTGAATTATTACACATCTTTACAAGTTTAAGATGTGTTAAAGATTTTTTCGCTAATGCACACTTTTTGCGTGCAAAACCGCGTTTTAAATAACATTCGCAAAAAATTCTGTAATTGTGACCTGCACAATAAGATGCACTATTGACATTTACAAGATTCTATATTTATTCATGTTTTTTACAAATACACGGTGCTTATTGTTCCATTATTAGCTGCGGCACTTCTTAAAAAAATAAAGGTTTTAAAATTCTTTCAAAAGATACCATTCTCTAATGATGATTTCGACAAAGAAAAAAAAAGTTTTCCATATTATAACTAAAGATTGTTGATTAAGGTCTAAGGTCCCAAATAAAAGTTATTGTTCATTTGTGATTGCATATTGCCTAAGAAGGCTAACATGTTACTTGTCAATCAAAATAAAACTACTATAAAGCCAGGTTCATTGTTTTCATTAAACTTCTTTTGAAAAGTTTTAATTCTGCATTTTTTATTTTTATTCATCTCCCCAAGGCTATGAAAGCCACTACAGTTGACGAGGAAACATTAAGTTGTGGTTACAACCATCTCTCAACTTTATAACTTTGACACGCAATTCTTGACTAGCAAGGCTGCTGGGTGGAGAAACAAGTTGAGCATGGTACTTCAATAGACATGGTCGGAATAAAACTTAGAACTTCTCGCTTATGAGGCAAGCGCTCTACCACTACACCACTACCGCATTGCCCTTCTTCATTTATATTTATTGCTTCTATATCAGATAAAGCAGGTGATATTAAATCATATAAATCTTTATTGGAATATGTGTTGTTGTACGTAAGAGTCGTATTGTAAAACGAGTTCAATTTATTAATATATAATAATAGTATTATTATACAAATATGCAATAAACACAAAGAAGATTGTAGATCACAGATGGAGTTGCTCGAGTCCGTTGTTGTTTGATAGCTTACTCTAAGAGGGCGAGACTTCGATAAACTCGCTATTTATATAAATTCCCAAAGGGGACATTAATTATTATATACAAACAGCCAATCCAAATGATTTACGTTTATTACGATTTGATTAGCGCAGCAATATTGAATTTTTATTTCATCAATTTTTGTTATAGCGCAACAATTTTGCCATTATTTGTCCAGGTATCACAGATAAATTAAAAAGTTCTCGTGGTTATCTTCTACCTGTATACGTCAAAAACTTGAACTATTTTATAGTTATATAAATTACACCAAACAGAACATACCTACGTTCTATAATATGAAGTTGTTATTAATAAAAAAGATACTTGTAAAGCACGTCTATATCTTTAGTTTCAAAAAAAAAAATATTTTTTAAGGAACAGTGATATATTACTTATTCCAGCTAAACTTAGAGCTCTAGTTTCAAAAGCTGCACCAGAGCATGTAAAATTGTTTCAATTATATCAAAGAACTGGTTTCAATTATATCAAAAAATTATAGTACAATCACTGCACTTATGAAGTTACTTTAGGACGAGCAGGAAAAGTACTTTATTATTTCTAAATAAGGAACTCGTTATCACTCTATGATTATTTACTATTGTGTAGGTCGATTGTCAAAATCCCCTGCTGCTTATAAAGAAATTTGTTTCAATAGAAAAAAATAGAGGCAAAAAACTATATCTGACCATAAAAAGTTTTGACAATGAAATTGCCAAGGAATTAATTTTAAAGGTTGAATTAAAGTGAATTCAACCTTTAAAGTTAATTTAAAGTGAATTAAAACTTTTCTAATCAAGGATGATTTGTATCACTTTTTGGTGGTTAGTATCACTTGATGGAATAAATATTCAATTTTGGTTTGGAATATGATTTGTGATGAATTAATAAAAGTTGTTGACCTTGGTGACACTAATCATTGTGTAACTCTGAATAAGGCTGATAAAATTGCAACATATGATCTTGTTTATTTTTTGACAGGTATGTATATTTTCTACAACAAACATTCAAGCTATTCAGTTTTTTCCTTTATTTTAAAAGTCTGTTATTATTGATAAACCATCCTCCAATATGCAACATTTTCTTATCAAAATCTACTGTTCAATATAAAAAAATAGCCATGTATTTTAAATATTTTGCAACTTTTTGCAGTAAACAAAATTATAACAAAATATATGTTCAGTTTATAGTTGGTATTGCAAAAACAAGTTTTTAATAATTTTTAGAATGTGAGATCAGCAGCACAAGTACTTATTTCATCTGTTTGCTTTGAAGACATTTTCATATTCCTGATTCTATTCTTTACCTCTCAAAATCGCTTATTTACTTTTGTAAGGAATAAAGTGGTCACATTTAGGCTGGTTCTTCTAATGATGTTTTTCCTAGACTAGACAAAGCCTAAAAAAGCATTGTAAATGTAGTTAAACCTGCTCTACTTGCTACGCCTGAATCATTCTTCCATCATCGTAAGGTTGCATCTTTTTCTCTTTTCTACAAATACATCATGATCTTTACTCAAACGAGTTATTAGCCCAGGTTAATAAAAATGAGCAGTTACTTTTACTCAGTAATTGATCAGCTTTACGTGAATAAAAACTTCAGCAATTTCGCTTAAGTTTTTATTCACGTAAAGTTGAGCAAATACTGAGTAAATTGCTTAACTTTACGTGAATAAAAATTTGAGCAAAACTGGTGAAGTTTTAATTCACGTAAACCTGACCAATTACTAAAAAACAGCAATTACTCATTTTAATTCACCCGGCCTATTATCTTTAGTTTCTTTAACCGAAAGTCATTCTCGCTTGACGCACTATTCCGCAAAGTTGCATTATTTTAATGCATTTGTCCCTTCATGCTCACAAAACTTTTATTCATCCAGTTATTTTCCTTGTACATTAAAGCTTTAAAACTTTCTTTTTTTTAAAGTTTAAAACAATTTGAAGTCTTTTTTGAACAGTTTTCTTGCTTTGTAATACTATTTTTTATTTTTATAGTAACTCATAACTTTGAAGTGGTTTCTTGCAGCCTTGTTGAGAGTGAACTAGTTTAAAGAAACGCGCGCGCGCACACACACAAACACACACACACACACACACACACATATATATATATATATATATATATATATATATAAATATATATATATATATACATATATATATATATATATATATATATATATATATATATATTATATATATATATATATATATATATATATATATATATATATATATATATGTATATATATATATATATATATATATATATATATATATATATATATATATATATATATTAGGGGTGTTCAGAAAAAAAATTTCAAAAGGCTAATCCACAAGAAGCCAAATTTGGAACAAATATACATAAAATACAACTACAAAAAACAATTCCTAAAATATTGACCTTTACTATGTGCTTAAGCTGCAAAACACCCCCAAAAAATGCCCCAAATTGTTCCCAAACTATTTGGCATTGAGCGCAAGATAAATCAATATTGTGTCCTCATTATGGCCCAAATTTTTTTCTTAGAATGATGTGTATCCTAGTTTTTTCAAAATTGTTGTTTAAATTAAAAAAAGATTTTGCACAAAAATAACTTTAATGCGTTAAACAAAATAATGCTAAATTATTCTGCATTTATATGACTTGTATATAATCATATTGCTTAAGGTTTAAAAAAAGCATTTTATTTTATTTTTAGTTTATTTTTTCAGGAAAAAATTTTCAAAACTTATTGAATGATAAAAACTTTTTGTTGCTTATTTAAATTTATCTTCTGTATGTTGGAGTGTGTGTTAAGTAATCCATCTGTGATTCTTTTTTTGCTTAATACTTGCTTATTCATTTTCTTGGTTGATAAAAATTTGCTAACCGATGCCTTGAGAATTGAACGAACTTTTCCACAGCAATAAGTGTTTTTGATTTTCTTCCTCATCTCTGTAGCAGTTAACAAATTGTTGCATCATTCCTATATACTTCTCAGCATAGTCATTTTTTTTCTTTTAATTGTTAATTCACTTCCCCAAAACCGAGAAGGCCACCACATTCAAGGAGGCTACTTTAATTGCAGTTACAACCCTCTCTCAACACTATAACTCCAAAACACGAAACTTGACAAACAAGGTTGCTACATGGAAAAACAAATTAAACGTGGTACTAACAAGGACGTGGTGGAGATCGAACTTGGAACTTTTTGCTTATGAAACATGCGCTCTAACGCTACGCCACTGCGGTAGTGGTGTAGCGTTATTTACAAAAGCAAGACTTTTTTCAAAGTTTAGAAACAATTTATATAATGATTGCGAGTGCAAATACTGAGGTGGCAAGGTCAGCCAGTCCTTAATTTGTTTTTCATCTATTCCAATCATCTCAAACATTAACCAGGAGAATTCATCAACCAATAGAGCTAAGCTAGGATGATGCTGATGAACATTTATTTTAAGTGTTAACTATTTTTTTATGTCTTTATTCTGTTTACTTTTTGTTTTAGAGTATCATGGTGTAAGTTTCGGATATGATAATATTGCAGCAGCAATTTTTTCTTTTTTTTGAGTGTTACATCATCTTCCAGCAAGGCTAAAGCAATAAGTGATGAATCTAGATACCGCGAATGTTTGAATAAAGAATTCAACAAAGCATCTATGGTATCTGGTTCTGAATATACTGCAAATATTGTTGCATTTGATGAATGGCAGTAACATCCATGTAAGAAGCTTTGATTGTATCATTTGATTATAGATTATTCTTTGCATAAAAGCAAGCTACAAGTTCAGTTATTAATTTAATACTATCTTTCTGGACCTGTAAAGTACGAATCTTGGTAAGTTTGTTCTACACCGACCATTTCTATACTTCAATATTTTTTAGTAAGCGGTAGAAAAACTATAAATATTGACTTCCTTTTAAAGTTATAATCAAAAAATAATTTATAACATCCCAGCAAACATGTCAGCGTTGAATCAACGTTGAAAACCGGTCGCAGCGTAGAAAAAGCGTTACAGTCACAAACACAACGTGCTTTCAACGTTGAATCAGTTTCTGCTTCTAAATCGCGGTAAATTGCAACGTTGAATAGCGTGGAAAACGTTGAAAGCGTTGAAATTGTAACGTTGAAAAAGCGTTGCATAAAACGTTTAATAAACGTTGCAATTTAACGTTGAAAAAACGTTACCAAAAAAGCGTTGCATGAACGCTGTTAAAGCAGTCTATTTTGCAAGGATTTGTAACGTTGTTAGTAAAACGTCAATTTAACTTGACTCAAAGACGTCGAGTAAAGGTTGAAATATAACGTTAAATCAACGCTTAAGTGTGCTGTAGAAAATATCGCTAATAATATTTAACGTAATAAAACGTGGCTATAATATTGATTTGACAAATGAAACTAAATTGTAGGTTAAACTCTGCTCTTGCAATATTTCCAAAATCCTTTTATAATAAAAACAGTGATATACAATAATAAATATAAGAAAGCCTAAAATATACAATTTATAGATATATATGTATAAAAATATAAAAATTTTCATTAAGATTTATGTGTGTGTAAGTGTTCGTAAATATATTTATGCAAAATATAAAAAGACAATTTACAGGATATCGTATCAATAGGCCAGGATATCATTGAGATACAAAATCTAAATCAAAAAATAAAACTTGTACCATTAGTAGTCTGAAAGCAAATGTAAAAATTTTTTTTATTGAATTAGTATGATTATTATTCAATTTAAAAAAGTAAATATAAATATATACATATAACCTATTTATTTATACAATTTATATTTATATATAAAATATATGGATAAATAAATTACACTTATAAACAAATAAAATTTTCTTGTCCACATCTTGTTAACTAGGTGGTTTTTTAATACAAATTTAATATGCTGATTTCAAATATGCAAACCATTTTTCAC
>NC_088934.1:30657500-30660000 GCF_038396675.1 Hydra vulgaris | reverse complement strand
ATTTTATCTTTCATTGCTAGGTTTTAAGTCACAGTATGAAAACTGAAAAATAGACTATTGCTTCTATGGATCTTTAACAAGTCAGGAAAAAGGTTAATTTATACTTATAAGATTAAATTATGCAGTAATAACATATTTGTATCATATTAGATAATAATTTATTTTTCAGGACATATGCCTTCTCTATTAATAATGGTTGTGCTAGGGTGATCTATAGATTTATTTGAAAATCTATTTTTTTTTTTTAGATATTCTCGAAGGATCGACTTTTTCTATCTTTGGATGTCAGTGCTAGATTTGCTTCAAAACTAGGCTATTTTCATAGCCACAATTCTGTTAAAAACATTAATAAGCATATGGAAAACAATTAATTTAGTTTAAATTTTATATTACGAAGTATATTTTAAAACAAATAATTCTTTTTTTTATTGGGGTGGGCGTATTATTCGATGTTAATCGAGGCGATACACAAAGGATACTGAAGCGCTTTTTCTAAATACAAGTCTTCATCTCTCTAAATACTAATTAACATGAAATGTTATCGCTAATTGTCAAAGTAATTAAACAATTTTTATTGTAATATTTTTTAGTATCTATCATGGATTAAGTGGAAAATTATGTGGCTTGAGTAATAACAATGGTACGGTTGGGAAAACAGGCCTTATTTTTCCCCAAAACTATTGCTCTTACACAAATCACATCCTTTACCGACTTTTTCTTTAAGTAATATTTTTCGCTCGCAAAAAATAGATATAATTAAAGAGGTTATTATTTTCTAGTTCACTGTTTATCTTCTAGTAGGGTATGTACATATATAATAACGCAACGAATGAACTACGCCTATATATGTAAAGTGTAATATCATAAGTATTATCTTTAAAAAAAAAGTTATAAAATAAATTAATTTATGAATAAAATTTTTAATCTTTTAAAAATTGATTTATCTTATTATTATTTATAATTTTTTTAATTTGTTAATAGAAATAATTTTTTTAATTAGGCAATTTTAATTTTTTTTGTTTGTTATAACTTGAATAAAAATATAAGCGAGGCAAAGTTATGCGCTAAAAACTAAACAATAAAGTTCTATTATAAAACTACCGTAAGCCGAAGGCTAAATTTTTAAGTCGGTTGCAGTTTTCTTAAGCATTCCTTATAATGAATTTTTGTCATTTAAATGGGCATAACTTTTAGTAGAATCATTTGTTTTTTATGAAATTTTCACCATTGTAATACTGAATTAAAGCTCTTTACAATGATGTATAATAATTGAATATTTGAATAGTTTAAAATTTTTGCACACGTACCTAATATATATATATATAAACATATATATATATATATATATATATATATATATATATATATATATATATATATATATATATATATATATATATATATATATATAATTATATATATTTATAAATACATATATATATTTATATATATATATATATATATATATATATATATATATATATATATATATATATATATATATACTTATATATATATACATTTTTATATATATATACATATATATATATATATATGTATTTATATATATATATACATATATATTACGTATATATATATATATATATATATATATATATATATATATATATATGTATTTATACATATATATATTTATATATATATATATACATATTTATATATATATAAATACATATATATATATATTTATATATATATATACATATTTATAAATTTACCCATATGTACATGCATGAATTCATAAAAGTAAAATAAATAAAAAATATATTATTTAAATATATTTATATATATAAATAAATAAGTATATATATATATATATATATATATATATATATATATATATATAAATATATATATTTGCACATTTATATTTACATAAATATATATATATATATATATATATATATATATATATATATATATATATATATATATATATATATATATATATATATATATATATATATATATATAGAAAGAGAGAGAGAGAGATCTATAGTTTGTTGTCTTTGGAAACTGCAGAAGGAAAAAAGTGATTCTTACGCCAACACATACGTCACTTTTAATTACTTTTGACTTCCGTCCAACGTTTTCGTGTTGGACGAAAGTCAAAACCATTAATTTAATTACAAATTAATTGTTATATAAAAAAACCACAAAAACGCAAACTTGATTGACCAGAATGTTTTTAAAAACATTCTGAATGATTTTAAAACATTCTGAATGTTTTTAAAATATTTTTAATGTTTTTAAAACGTTTTGAATGTTTTTAACAATATAAACAATGTTTTTATTTATATTTTTTTTAATAATATGTTTTTATTTATATTTTTTTTAATAATATGTTTTTATTTTTATTTTTTTTTACTGCAAATCATGCGCAAAGTGTTGCTACATCGACTATCTTATAGCCTGACTAGTAAGGGAGTGCTGCTACATCGACTGGCAAAAAGCTTGACTCGCAAGGGAGTGCTGCTTC
>NC_088934.1:30637500-30650000 GCF_038396675.1 Hydra vulgaris | reverse complement strand
TATATATATATATATATATATATATATATATATATATATATATATATATATATATATATATATATATATATATATATATATATATATATATATATACATATATATAGTTTATATATTTCTTTTATATATACTTATAAATTTACCCATATATACATGCAGAAATATATATGTTTAAAATAAATTGAAATATATGATAATGAATAAATGTTAGAATTAAATATACAACACTAACTCTATATTTAGGATTACTTACTTTTTTTATTAAAACTAGAGTTTTTTAATAATAATGTTTTTATTCAAAAAAAACTTAATGATTCATACTTTTATTATTGATCGAAGATTTTGTAATTAAGTATTTGCTTGATAATTAGCGTAAGGTGTTTAAAGTTTTTCAAATAAATAAAAAATGGAGTCAATTAACAGACTAAATTTAGTCTGACTCAATATAATTTAAAAATTTTGTTATTACTTCAAACATCTGAATCTAATTAAAATTAAATGCTATTTTTAACTTAGAAATAACAAACTTAATACAGCTTTGCAGTTTATTAAAATGGTCAACTTAAAATGAATAAATCATCAACAAAAATAACCTGAAAAAATCGAATATATCCTGAGATTGATGTATATTATATACAATTTGATGCAATATCTAAACGTTTTAACTTAGCCGCAATAAAAAGATGTTATAAAACATAAATTTATTCAAATTTTTTTTTTATACTTTCTGTATGCATTTTATTAAGTTTTCCTTGTCTTTACTTTACGGCAATTTGTTTTTGTAATTGCTAGATAATGAAACAATTATTTTCAATGTGCCACTTCCTCAACGTTGTTAAATCAACGTTTTATTAACGTTGGCAATGTAACACTTTTTCAACGTTTTTTAACTACCACATTTTAAACGTTGGTATATGTAACGTTGAATAAACGCTGTTTCATGAATACCTTATATACGTTAAAAAAGCAGCTAATGTCTAACGTTGATAAATTCTTAAACTTTGCGACGTTTTTACAGTGATTATTTGCGTAAATTTATTCAACGTTGAATAAACGAGAGTTTTTGAGAAGATACCCAGACGGCACAACTCGTTTAAAAGTTACGCGTGGTTTCTGTTGCGTGTTTAAAACTCACGAAAACACTAAGAATAACACGTGTCAAGAATAAGGTTTTGATTCCGTGAAATTTACTACTATATTTTACCAAAAAACCAGTTTGGATTTTTAGTTTTTAGTGATGGTTTTTCAGTTACAAAAATGGAGTATTAAATTATCTAAAGTTTTCGCAACGAATGTAAAACCATTACTAAAAGCACGCGATTTTTCAAATTTATTGCATTTTTATTATTCGGAAGGTTTTAGAGTGTGTAACAAGAACATTCAGGAAAACACTTGTCGAGAAAATTTATATGTTAAATAAGTTCAGTTTTTGTTAAGTATTAGCATGTATATATATATATGTGCATATAAATATATATTTATATACATATATATATATATATATATATATATATATATATATATATATATATATATATATATATATATATATATATATATATATATATATATATATATATATATATATATATATATACATACAAATATATATATATGCACATATATATATATTTATATATATATATATATATATATATATATATATATATATATATATATATATATATATATATATATATATATATATACACAAACACACACACATATAAATATACATGTGTATATATATGTGTATATATATACACATATATATACACACGTGTATCTATATACACACACTTGTGTATCTATATAATTTGTACAATGTAAATTTTATATATGTATGTATAATACATATATAAAATATGTATGTGTTTATTTATGTATTCATATGTATATATGTGTGTATGTAAAAGTCTATATGTTATGTATGTATGTATAAATATATATGTATATATATATATATATATATATATATATATATATAAAAATATATATATATATATATATATATATATATATATAGATATATATAGTTATATATAGATATATAAATACATACATACATAAACTTATAAATAAATGTATATGTTATGTATACATAATATGTACACATATACACACATATGTGTGTTTATTTCGCCGTATGTATATTTGTGTGTATTTGTATCTGTATATGTGTGTTTATTTCTGCGATGAAATATATATATATATATATAAAATACATTTTTTGTGTTAACAGTATTATTGTTATTACTATTAGTATTGTTATTATTGTTATATGTTTGAAAAATACTAGTGTTGTTCCTATATAAATGTGTGTGTACTAAATGCCATAGGATATCCTATTAATAATAATTATTTAATAAAAATGAAAAGAACAAGTTTAGCATAGTAGAAAGAATATATGAAAAAATATCGATCAGCCTTAGCTGGAAATTTATTTCCTGAATGTTTAAATTCGTCTTCCAGCTGCGAGGCTGCACCAATACTACCTATGCTTCAATAAACTTTCTCTACCAATATTGACAGCAAAATCTAATAATACTTTGTTGCAAAATACTGTCCGTAAGTAACTTTACTTATCTGTAAATCAATTGGTTATATTTGAAAATTATTATGTAAATATTAAATTAATTTTTAATTGTTTGAGAAGATACAAAAATGAGTCAGCAGTATAAAAAATATGGCATGAGCCGAAGCCATCTAGAAAAGTTCTTGCATAGTCTATCTGATTGCAGAAATGATATTTTTTTACTGATTAAGGTAAGGGTGAACTTTTTTTGTTTTGTTTGTGTGTGTGTGTGTGTGTGTATATATATATATATATATATATATATATATATATATATATATATATATATATATATATATATATATATAACATTTTTAAACCAGAATATGTGGGTTTTAATAAGCAACAAAGCATAAATTGAAAAGATTCTACTATAAGTCTTCTACTTACTTATAGTTTACTAAAATAATCTTACTAATTCTACTAAAAGTCAACTACTAAGTTTTTCACATGTTTAACGAAAAAGAGAATGAGAAAAAATATTAATGGTGGTACAACTGTTAATGAAAATACTCGTATTGAAACTCTAGTTATTAACTTCAAAAAATTTAAAATGACACTAATATTTCTGGTAAATTTTGTTTTTGCAAATTTTATCTTTTAGGAGTTTTACTGTTATCACATAATCTAGATGAAGACAATATATTTATAGAAGACTTCAGAAACTTAATGAAGATAATAATATTAATGTTGATTAAGGTAGGTGACTATTAATGAACAGGGGGCATGTGTGAATTTGATTTTTTTTATTATTATGTATAACTTATGTTTATATTTATTACCTATATTTGAGTGTATATTAGTCTAATTTATCTTAAAACAGGATATTTGCACTTTAACAAGCAACAAAACTTAAATGAGATGGTTTCGAATCAACCTTTAAAGGTTTCTATATTTATAAGCAAAAATCAATTAAGAGAGGATTTGCATCCTGGTACAAATGCTAATGAAAATACTTGTGAATACTCGGGCTTCTGGGTCTTTCCAAAGTAATAAATTATTTGCATTTAATTTAAAAATTTATAATATTTATAAAGTACAATAGTATATTTGATGAATTATGTTTCTTAATGGGTTTCATAAATTCTTTAAGGGCGTCTCTTATTTAGGTTGAAGTAGGTGGCTCTAAAAAACAATTTGAAAAGAAGAATGAAGGGTCAATTCCGTTTAAATGTACATACACAAACAAGCGTGATTAATAAGGAAAAAAGTAATTTTACTCTTCCATCGAATCATCACTCTGGTTTTTCCAAACAGCATTTTTTTATAGTGCATTTACTTAGGTACAATACAAAACAATAGACTAAGATAATCATTTATTTTGTTATTTATTATAAAACTCGTTTTTTTTTAAATAGATTAAGGCGAATCATCAAAAACCATTACCAATACAGATCGACCAAAAAATAAGACAAACGAAACCTCTCCCGTGGATGATGCCATATTTTAGCGTAAAATGATTGTGTCACACCATTACATAAAAAGAAATTTGGGCTACTGCAATAGTTTTTAGATAAAGATTTGAATGAAATTAAATTTGAACTGGTTACCTCAATTGAGGAATTAGTAAAGTTCGAGACCCGACTTTTAAGAAAAATTCAAAAGAACATTCGATGCTACTGGAATTGTTTGTAAAAATGCGAAAGCGTATTGTTATACGATTTTAGATTTTATAATGACGGAAGAGGCGATCAATCGAAATTAAATATTATGTATGGTAACCATGTGCCAAGCGTCTTTTATTAGCTTATTTTTAATGATTTGGTTTTTTATTTCTTTGTTTATTTTTTCTTCGTAGTAATATTGTAAAATAATTTACCTTAAAAAACAAAAATAATACAACAAAATTGTCGTAAATATAATGTAGTATATATAAAAAAAGGTTTACATGTTTAAAGCTATAAACGTGTCTAACAAAACCTACGTATTTTTGGTTTATCATTAAACCGTGCTGAACAGCTGTTAGTTCAGGCATAAGTTTGGAAAACTTATGCCTGAACTAACTTAAGGCATTAAATAAAGTTTCCGTTAGGAAACTTTATTTAATGCTATAAGTCCGTTTTAAACAATAAAAAATACGAATTTGAAACCTCTTAAAACACGAGTTTAAAACCTCAAAAACACGTATTTAAAAGATAAAAAACTCGTGTTTGAAACCTTAGAAAACACGTGTAAAACTCCAGTTAAACTTCCCGTGAAATGCACGTGTTTTTGGTTTACGCCTGGATCGTAACAAACACGTGTTTATACGGGTTTTAATTCCGAGATTAAAACCAGATGTGCCGTCTGGGTAATATACCTTGAAATTTATACGCTCATTCAACGTTGAAAATATGACGTTTAAAAAGCGGTTTATTTTTAACCTTGATAAAGCGTAGATTTTTAATCGTCTTTAAAGTGGCTTTTTGCGTAAGTCCATTCCACGTTGAATAAACGTTTTTTTTGAGACGCTTAAATACGTTACAATTTCAACACTTATTCAACGTTTAAATTCACTGCGATTTAGTATACAAAAACAAACATTGATTTAACGTTGAAAACACGTTGATTCAACGCTGACATGTTTGCTTGGTAGACTTCCCGAAAAGTCTTGCATGATGAATAGCTCCAGTCTTTTTAACTTTAAAGTTAGAAGCAAAAAAGGAGCTGACCACTAGCTCTGCCTGCTTTTTTCTTTTTTTTTCTGACAATATCATTTCTTGATTAATAAAACTTACAATAGTCAGTTCTTATAGCTTCATTCCAAGTAGATTTAACTAGCAAAGATGGTTTATACTTAAAATTAGTAATATCTGATTTAAATTAGCTAATATCTGATTGAAGAGGAAATCCAGCTTTAAGCTATGAACCTTTTTTTGGCTAAGAATACATTGAAATTTCCGTTTTTTTTTTACTGAACAAGCAAGTTTCGAAGATTTTTTTGATGGTTTTGGAAGCATAGACTGAATTAAACGTTTTTGCTGTAAAATGTAAAATCCAATAGAGTTGGCTGTTGATCAACTAAAAAAACTAAAAAAACTAGTAAGGTTGATCTTTTATAATGCAAAATCTTATTGAAATAATATTTAAAACTGAAAAAGAACTAATTAGGTAAAAACAAGTTTGTAACCTGGTTTTGCTGATTTGACTTTCTTGATAATAAAATGTATTTTTTTCATTTTTTTATTTTGGTTTTATTCACCATATTTTAATAGTTTCTTACTACTTATGAAATGACCTTAAGTGAAACATTCATTTCAAAAACATCCATCAGAAATGTTGCTCTGGAATGTCTGCTATGAATTCCGTGGCATTTCTAGGCATCCCTTCTGACTTAATATGGTAAACTTATCTTGGCTTAGTCTTTTTGCATCACGTTTTTACAACATCACGTTTTATGACTTTTACTTATTTTACTCTTACTAATTTTTTTTTTAAATTTCCATTATAACTTGAACAATATTTTGAGACAATATTCACTACATATCCACAATAATATTGTGCATATGTAGTGAATATTATCGCTTTTAAAATATACAATTTAAAAGAAATGACAATTAGTTTGATAAAAATATGGGATGAAACTAAAATATTTAATGCAGAATTTTGCGAAACTATATACATACATATATATATATATATATATATATATATATATATATATATATATATATATATATATATATATATATATATATATATATATATACACTAATCTTTATTACTTTCAAGTAGGATATTAAATCCTATTTTTTATTAGGAAAGGCATTTATAATATAATATTTGTTCACATTTATGCCTTTCACTATACCATTACTTCAGTATACAACATAAATATGAATACGGATTTGTAGTTGAGATGTTACAGCTAGCTACAATGCTGTGATATGTAACTAACAATACATCATAGTTATATCAATAATTACAAAGCTGCTAATCAACACGTCCCGATCGTGACATGTTTTAATAAAATCGCAATAGTATAGGTTCAATTATTATCATAAATATGTAACTTTTTAAGACTAAATAAAAGACAAAATAAAGGAGCAATGCGAAAAAAAAATTGCTCAAATATTGCAATAAAGGTAATCGGTAGATAGTTACTATTTCCCATTGAGTAATAATCACAATAACTACTAATGTCAAGTTGTCTGATATGAGCAGTATTAACTTTTGCATGAAATTTAATGTACATCGTACAGTATTTTTGAACTTGTTGTAAAGGTTTTGTAATTAAAAAGCAACTAATAGAAAGTCAAACAGTTATAAGAAAAGCTTAATTCAAAAATAAAATTAAAATAAATACCATAGTTTAAGTGATTTTTTTCAGTTCCTTATATGGTTCACTTAATAGGCTTGAGTACTGTGTTTTATAATCTATGTATGTATGTAAAATCATGCCAAGTAAGCATGTAAAATCATGCCAAAGTTTCCTATCACTTCTAAAAACATATTTAAAACTATTTTTTACTTCAAAAAGATAAAGTCAATATTTTATATTAAAAAGTAAATTGGTGGAAAAGAGCTCAAGTTACAAATAGAGCCCAAGTATAGGGATAAGAAGGACAAAAAAATAACGAAAATAAAAAATTGCGAAAAAAAAGTCATATGTGTACAGTACATAATATAAGAAAAGAGCTAAATTCATTTAAACTGACAATTATGATGATGAAATGAATATGAAAATCATGAGCAAATATGTAATTGAACAGTGAAAGATAGATTAATATGATATGCTAGAGAATTCGAAAAAGCTTGTGAGATTCATCAGTTTTCAAAAGTCCATAGTTCACAATAGTTCCATTTTAAATATGGTAAAGCATGAACTGTCACAAAATGTCATTATAAAAAACTTGATGGAATTTTATTCAACTATGGTTGAGCCGCAGATAGAAATGGAAAGAGCAATTTGCAAAACTTTAACTGAATATAAGGCTTTGAACAAAACAGAAATATTGAGCTTCTGCTCTTAAACTATTTTTTGAAGTTGTGAATCCGATTTAATTGAACCTTTTATAAAGCAGATTAAGCAAAACAAGAAATAAATTTAAATAAATTTTAATTCTGTTTTCCGGCTGATAATATAGTTAAGTTGGGTCAAGTACTAGCTATATAATCTACATCTGTTAAAATTTACTGACACTTCTAAAAACATGTATGTAAAATTAATTTTCAAACCAATATCAAAAAATAATAAATAGTTCATTTTTTTTTTTTTTTTTAAAGTTAATAAATAAAAACAAGCTTGTGGTACAAATAGAGCGCAAGTAAGGAGAAAAGAATGAAATCAATATGAAAACAAACAAAAACAAAAAAAACTACCTAGAAAAGCACTTTGTTAAAAATAAAATTTTTATAAATTAAGAGAAAATAAGCTGTTTCCAGACTTCGAAAATGCAAATATTAAAATCAATATTTTGTTCGAAAATAATAAAATATATTTTAAAGCTAAAAAACTCTTAATGTGACCTTTTTTAAGGTAAACCAGTAATAAAATTTCATTTTAGCAAGATAAAACTTGGATGAAATTTAGATATTTTGATAAAACTTTAAACAAGTTTAACATATTGAGAGGTAATAAGCAGGCTATGATTAAAAAAGATTTTGCTGTTTCCCCTCGAGACAGCAATTCCTGTTTGGGCATTGTGCTTTAGATTATCAAAAAATTGTAAGCCACGAGCTCATTCTGATCAAGTTAATTTAAGTTAAATTCAATTCAGACTGCACTTCAACTAAACCAAGTTTGGTTCAGTTGAAGTGCATTAGGTTACATCTCTTGATATTTTTATAAATTATAAATCGGAACCAATCCTTTCAATGCCAAAACTTTTGTTCTGCATTGTTGATTTTATCGAGAATTTGTTTCTGTGTATATTTTTGTGTATTTGTGTAATGTTTTCTGTGTATATTTTTTGCAAGTTTTGGCTCCTAATTTTTTTTTAATAGCTAATGAAAATTACAAAAACTAGAATTTAAAAATATTCTAAAAACAGAGGTCTAGTAAGACCATGAAGTTTAACTTGGCTTCTGAGCTGCTGCCAATATCTGGGTTTGCTCACTTCTGCACTGAACAAAATTAGTTAGTTTGATTTCAATCCATCATATGTAGTCTTTGGTTCCACTATTGGCCATCTCAAAACAATCATTTTGTTATTACTTTTGAACTATTGCTTACTTTAACAAATATGTAGAAGTAATTGACAATTTTATTGTTGCTGCTATAACTTAGCTACAAAGAGTCATCTTTTGAACACTTTATTTGCATTGTTTTTCAATAATATAATCTCTTGCTTTTGATAATATAACTTTATGCTTCTGAATGAATAAAAAAGGAAATTTTTTGCTATTATGAAAATTATGAAGAATTTAAAATGCAAAGAGCTCTAATTTAAGGTTATAATTTTGAAAATGCAGAACAAAACTCATTTATAACTTATAACTTAATAATAACTTTCAAAAACAAAACTGTAACTGTATTATAATTATTTATTATTGTTGTAATTATTTATTATCATTGTAATTATTTATTATTATTGTAATTATTTATTCTTATTGTAATTATTTATATCATTGTAATTATTTAAAAAATTAACAAAATAAGTTTTAAATTAAAGTTAAAATTTTTCAAAACATGTAAAAAAAAATTTTGCGTTCCTTAAATAGCATCGCTTGAATTTTTTTTTCATTCTAACTTTACCTTTGTAAGAAAAATACATTGCAACCTATTTCAAAGAAACACTTTTATCTGCTTTTAAATTCTATTTAAAACTCAATGAGTTGTTTAATACTCAATAAAAACTTTTTTATTTTTTCAAACTCAATAAGACTCATGTTTTTGTAGGGGCTTGATGTGGAAAACGTTGTCAAACGTTTTGGCAAATTTTAGAAAGATAATGTCACAGATAGCTTACATGATATACGGCAGGTCAAGTAAACCGCAGTCTCTAGTAGTAAGTTAGTAATGCATGATTTTTTTTTTACCAAAACAATCGTGACGATTGGATATAAAATTGTAAGACAGGAAATACTTCAGAACCTTATTTTGAACTACTTTCTTTATTATTTTGCATACAACAGACGTAAAGGAAATTTATCTCTAGTTGGATTTACTTGGAAACCTCTTTTCTATGATAAAGTCACATTTGTTACAACCCACACATTTGGTACATTCCATGCTCCGTTAACCTAAAAATCAGAGTGAGTAGTGCATGTGTAAAACAAATATGATTTTATATTATCTTCACCTATAGATTTTTAATTGTCACAAGTAACAAGAAAATTTCCAAAAGAATCATAAACAAAAGAGATGTTAATGAGTGAAATGAGTGTGTTTTTTTGTCATTAGCAAAGTTGAGCTCAACAAAATTAAAAAAAGCAACTTATGATTGTATCAAAAGCTGCTTTTGTTATGAGATCAATAATGCTTCAATACAGTAAACAGTAATTATTCAGACAACATATGGAAAGGACTGATTAAGTTTAGGTGTGATTTTAATTTTCTTTTTTTCTTGCCGTTTAGCTTATTAAAGTGCTGCTAGAAGACCTACTTTTCATACTTTTCGTTTTATTTTATTTTTCTTTTCTAAAGAATTTTTTATTTAGACTTATTCCATAATAATGGTTAAATAGCTCTAAAAAAATTTTATTATTTTTCAATAAATTAAAAGTATAAACTGCATGTAGACAGGATTAATTTAAACCTTACTCTGTATATGTAAAAAATCTTATGCATTCTTCAATGATATGATATGCTAATTTTTTACTTTTTAGATTAGATATATAAATATATAACTAATGTATAAAAATAGTTCAGAATGATGTCAATAAAAAAAATTATTGAGAGGTCAACATTTGGAATGTCTAATAGAGGTATTGCAAGCAAGATTGGATGTTGAAAAACCATCATTACTGATTTTCTGAAGAAGTATAATGACACAGGAGAAACAGCTCGTTGATTTGGATTAGGAAGAAAAAAAAACTACCAAAAAAGAACATAGTTGCATTAATCAAGCTGCCCTTAAAAATCACGGCATTTCTACAAATGAGATAAAATTAGACTAGTATTATCTACACCTCGAGAAAAACTAAGTACTGGTCAAAATTATAGCACAAATGTAAAATAAAAATTGAATGATAAAAATTTAATGTAGGGTTGAATAAAACGTTATAATTATTTTTTTATCTAAAGAATAACATTTTACTTTTTACAAAATTGAATGAAATTTGAATTATATTTAAAGTTAAATTGTTTTAAAGTTCACTTACGAATAATACAGAAAAGTAAGCTGGTCAAAATTATTGCATACAGTACTAATTTTAGATAAAAACATTAGAATTTGATTTAATATAAGAAATGTTGGATCCTTTAGCTCCAAAAATTCGAGAAATACAATCTAAAACAGAATTTACCAAATAATTTAAAGATTAATTGAAGTCTTGTCACAAATGTCTTGAAATGTATCCTCTAAGTCATTTGTGTTGCTTAGTTGTAATTTTTGAGTTTTTGGTCATCAATTGACCAATGATTTTACATCGGATTTGCATCTGGTGAAGTGGATGGCCATTCTAGGAGCCAAATATTCTTCGTTGCAGACTATTCCGGAGTTTTTTTATTTGTGACATGGTGCGTTGTCTTGCACAAAATAACATACTTCAGCTTCAGTATCAAAAAGAGTGTCCATATAGTAAGGTAATTTAACAATAAATTCTAAATGATAAGAAGCATTCAAATGACCTTAGTAAAACTTCAATAAACCTATTCCATTTGCAGGAAAACATCTACATACATAAATAGTTCCACCACTACTTTTTGCTCTTGTTGTAAACAATAAAAAAAAGATTTACCATGTAATGTAAAAAGATTTACATTACATGGTAAATCTTTTTCATAAGGAAGATGACGTACAAACTTAAAATTCTTTCTACTTATGACTTCAAAATGGGATTCGTCACTAAATATTACATGATGCCATTGATTTCGAGTTCAATTAACATTTAGTTTTTACACCAAGTGAGTCTCTTTTTTTTCTGAGCCAAGGCTATCTTAACAACAGGCCTTGCAATCGCGCAACCGAACGGAAAGACTGGAGGCTGATTAAAAACATTATTTTTTCCGGAAAAAAACACAAAACAAATATATTATATTAATTTTTTTCTCAATTAAAAAAATATTTTTATTCTTTATTCTAATTGCAGCTTCAATACTTTTTATGCATTTTCTTTCTTAGAAAGTTGAGTAGCTAGTTTTGTACAGTTATTTTGTTATTAAAAGTATATTTTTATGATTCTACTACAAAAATTTTAATCAAATTAATATATTCAGATATTGATTTTTGACAAACCATGACAGAAAAATCTAGTCGCATGAATAAAATGTAACAGAAAAACACCAACTAACACAGAATATAACTAGGAAATTTTAAACCTCCCATATTTAGTTCGTCTAAGTAACTGCCATACATTTCATAATAAATAAAAGTATCTTCAACATTATCCGTTTCGGTTTTTTTAACTATGTATCCAGCAATATAAACACACCCCACTTTGCTGTCTTGTTTCATAGACTCTTCTAAATCATTCAGTATGTCAAAAATCTCACTCTCTTCTTCAGTTAGCTGTAAAAGACATCCATTACAAGAATGATGCTCTGAGCAATCATAAAAGTCTGCATTAAATCTTAGTAGTAAGAAAATATGTTGAATATGATTTTTCTCAACAGCTTGGTGAGCAGAAACAAAGTACGCACCATCATCACTCTGTATTAATTTACCAAAGGCTTTGTCTAAAGGATCAGTTGAAAAATCACCAAGTATAATGAATTAATGATTGGCTAGTTTCAAGTAAAAAGTTAGTCAACTAAATCTCTTAGTGTGGGAGATATAGACGAGATAATGTAATGAGCAAGATAATGTAATAATTTTAAGAACCTCTGTTTCTTAAGATCTTT
>NC_088934.1:30562500-30632500 GCF_038396675.1 Hydra vulgaris | reverse complement strand
GGAATTTTTATTTTAAAAAGAATTAAGTTTACATTTTTCAAAATTGAATTTTTAATCTAATGAGCCTGAAAGGTTTTAAAGATATATTAAAAATATTTTCTATGCATCATATAAAATAACTCACCATGCATTTTGGCTAGCTTTCTAGTAGAACCTGCTTAAACAGTTGATTTCTGTTGATTAGAAATGCTTTTCAACTTGGCAGGAAGCTTGCTCGCTGATTCAATTCAACAGAACAGAGAGGGAACAAATTTAAAATTCAAACTTTTCAATGTTTTTTTTACCAAGTTAAACAATATATTAAAAACACAAATGAATGCACTATCGACGACATGAAAAAAAATTTTCAAAGTTGTCATCGAATACTTGGGAAACTAGTTTTGCCATCACAAAAGCATCAAAAAAAACTATTTTGATAGTATTTTGTGTAAAAAATAAATTTATATTTTTTGAACTGTCGGAAAATAAAAGTGCCCGGCAACTGCGCAGTCAGCATTTTTAAAATTAGTATAATAAATCCATTCGTAAATTGTGCATAAACGATAAGTATGGAATTCTTTCGCTTTAATGTTAGTTTGCATATATAATATACAAATGAATATAGATAAATAAATATTAAGATAAATGTGATGAATATATTGTATATTAGAAAATAAGAAAATTATGGGATTTATAACGGGTCACTCGGCGGAAAACGTAGCAAAACCCATATTGGAACCACATGGACCAAACATAGTAACCGCAAAATTGTTTTGTAAAGTTTACAAAATCATTTTGAAAAATTTGCAAAATCGTTACGTAAAATTTGCAAAGTCGTTTTGTAAAATTTACAAAATCGTTTTTTAAAATTCACAAAATCGTTTTGCAAAATTTACAAAATCGTTTTGTAAAACTTACAAAACCGTTTTGTAAAACTTACAAAATCGTTTTGTAAAATTTACAAAATCGTTTGTAAAATTTACAAAATCGTTTGTAAAAATTACAAAATCGTTTTGTAAAATTTACAAAACTTTTACTATTTTTAAGTTTTACCAAGTTATTTGGTTACTTTAACAAAAAAATTTGGTGAATAAATACTTAGCAAATGTTTTTCTTAAAGTAACCATATTTTTAAGTATTTTTTAGTTAATTTTATTAAATTTTGGTTGTTTTTATTGTTTTTGAAAATTTTATCAGTATATTTTCTTTATTTTGTAAGACAAAACGGAACTTTAACATATCTTTTTTAAAAAAACTACAGTATAAGTAAAACAATTATTAAAAAAAAAAAAAAAGTTTAATAATTTATTCCGATTGAATAATTATTGTATAATTATCTATAAACATTATTTTATGACACATAATACAACTATACAGTCAACTTATATATTTAACTTAGTAGAATTCACTTTCTTTTAGACAAGAAACGTCGAAATCAGAGCAATTGAAACAATATATATCATTTGTAAAAACATCCTAGCTGGAAAACTGGCGGTATCGTATTCTTTAAGATCTAAAAATAAATAATTGAGAGTGATAGGGAATCATTAACATATTCTGTACACAGATAAGCAAATATAGGTAATAATATTGAACATACTTAACACATGGGCTGAAAAGTCCCGGGCCTAACACATAGATAGCGCGAGTTTTATTGCAGTCACCTTTTTTTCAGTTAATACCAAGCTTCAAAAGACAGCTTTTAAAATTTCATTATATTCTATTCATTAGTTTGTGAGTTATTCTGCTAATAGTAACTTTACTTTTTTTAATTTCATAACAATGGATCAAAAACAATTTCGTGTTTTAATTTTACACTGCTTCTTGATGGAAAAAAACACCGTTCAAGCTAAGCAATGGCTTGAAAAGTGTTATGGTAACTCCGCTTCATCAAAAACAACAATAAAACGTTGGTTTGCTGGCTTCAAACGTGGTCGTAGAGACACCGATGATGCAGAACGCAGTGGACGTCCAAATGAGGCGGTAACACCAGAAAACATTTTAAAATCCCCAAAATTGTTTTGAATGATCGAAAAGTGAATATGCGTGAGTTAGCTGACATCGTAAATATATCAAAAGAACGTGTTGACTTTATATTGCATGAGTATTTGACTTTGAGAAAGCTCTGTTTAAAGTGGGTGCCGCGTTTACTCACTGTTGAGCAAAAACAAGAACGTGTTAATGATTCTGAGCAGTGTTTGGCCATGTTCAAACGTAACAAACCGGAATTTTTGCATCAATACGTGACAGTGGATGAAACATGGATCCATCACTTCACTCCGGAATCAAAACGATCGTCATCTGAGTGGACAGCAACAGTGAACCTCGTCCAAAGCGCCCGAAAGCACAACAATCGTCTGGAAAGGTTATGGCTTTGGTATTTTGGGATGTGCGTGGTGTAATATTCATCGATTATCTTGAAAAAGGAAATACCATCAACAGTGAATATTATATAGCCTTTTTGGAGCGTTTTAAGGCCGAAATTGCAAATAAACGACCGCATATGGCAAAGAAAAAATTTTTGTTTCATCAAGACAACGCACCGTGTCACAAGTCAATCAAAACAATGGCAAACTACATCAATTGAACTTCGAATTGATCCCACATCCACCGTATTCGCCAGATTTGGCTCCCAGCGACTACTGGCTGTTCGCAGACCTGAAAAAAAAGCTCAGCGGTAAGAAATTTTGTATGAATAAAGAGGTTATCGCTGAAACTGAGGCCTATTTTGAAGCAAAAGATAAATCGTTCTACAAAAGTTGTATTGAAATGTTAGAGCGGCGCTGGAATTATTGCGTTGCTCTTGATGGAGATTACGTTGATGAATAAAGCTAATTTTGAACAAAAAAACCCGTGTTTTCTTTGTTAGGCCCGGGACTTTTCAGCCCATGTGTTAAATCAAATTAAACGCAAAATCCATCACATTTAGGAAGGATTTTTTAATAACCACTTATGATTGGTGAATACAACAACAGCAATGTTTGTTCGTACAGAATAAAGTAAAGGTTGAAGTATCAGCTTCAGGTCATAATACAAGATCCTAATGCTATCTATTGAATGCTCAGCATTTTCAACTGACTGAAGAAATAAACGAACAATAAATTAGCAATGTAAGTAATGACATAATTATTTTAAATAAACTTTTTTAATCTTGAATCAAACTCTATTGGTTTATTATACATTTACTATGCATACATTGGCTAGAAAAGAACTGATTAACCACATTCTTTAACACTAAGGTTGAAGAATTTCTCTTTTCTTCTTTACATAAACGTATGGAATGTTTGCAGCATGTCAATTGCACAAAAGCCAAAATAGCAGTGGTCTCTTTTTTTACCCCTGTATTAAATGAATACATCAAACCCTTTTTTATGTTATAGAAGTAGTTATACAATTAATTCCTGGTAAGTGGAATACCAGTTAACTCGAACATTTCGAACCCTTAATATCAAGACCTTCAAGTCGAAAACTTATTTCGTTCCCCTTCGGTAAATTTCTTTGGTTAATTCAAACTTTTCGTGAAATTAAGTAATTAAAACAACGAAACTAAATTTTTTAGTCATAAGAAAATCTTTAGTCGCAAAATTTTGATTGCCGCAAATCTTTATAGCCGCAAATTTTTTGTCGAAAATGTAAAAAAGGAATAGTGTCGCAAATCGTCGCATTATTGATTGTCATATAACAGAATAAGGAACTATGTTGCAAAGGAATTTAATGTATAATGTCGGAAACAAAAAAAAGGAATAGTGTCGCAAACGTATTTTATGAATAGTGTCGAAAACATAATATAGAACATGGAGCACTCTATTTTTAGAATACACTGACATAACACATATATATATATATATATATATATATATATATATATATATATATATATATATATATATATATATATATATATATATTATTTTAAGTATTTATATAATAGAATTCATATTATTTTATACGAATACTTGTAGTTGACAATTTTCATGTTAACTGATTTATTTTATTATCTGATTAATTCAAGGAAAATTTTACACCTATTTTTTGTAAATTTAACTAAACTTATTCGTATTCAACAGGCAGCCATTAAAGTGAAATAAACACTTAAAATTAAACTTTAAGACTTAAAATCAAAATAGTGTGCTACCATTTAAAGCTTTACAAATATTTAGTCTTCCATCTGTAATTTCACTGTTACTTTTCCCTTCAAACCAACCAAATTCAACTTTGATTGAAGTCTGTCATCAGCCTTAAACATGTCAAAAGGCAACTTTAACATTTTTTATTTTAAACTAAACATCAGTTAAACTGATTTTCTTTACGAAACTGCTAAGTATAATTAATTAAAGAAACTTTTTTGAAGCAACTTCATTATCTGAAACATTTATTTGTTTCTATTGTACTTTCTGACTCAGTAAATAAATAACTGCTTTATTAATTTTTTTCTATTGTGTTATTGGTGATGACATAATATTCGAATACTTTTATTTCTATAAATAAAAAATGTATATATATATATATATAAATATATACGTATATATATATATATACGTATATATATATATATATATATATATATATATATATATATATATATATATATATATATATATGTATATATATATATATATATATATATATATATATATATATATATATATATATATATATATATATATATATGCACACACACACACACACACACACACGTAAGTTGATACATATGATTAAAAAAAAATCTTTATATTATCATGCAAAATCTTTATATTACCAGTAAAATATATAGTATATATGTTACTGTTACCTGCAGTACCATGAATTAGGTAAATGATAATGTTTATATTACAGTTTTATAATGCAACTCTGAGTTTCATGTGTTACCACAATCGCATAAAACGTAACGCATGAAACTCAGAGTTGCAATATTAAACTATATTATAAATATTAGCATTTAGCTAATTCATGGTACTGCAGTAGCAGTAGCATATATGCTATATATATATATATATATATATATATATATATATATATATATATATATATATATATATATATACATACATATATATATATATATATATATATATATATATATATATATATATATATATATATATATATATATATATATATATATATACATATAAATATATATTTTGCGCCCCCCCCCCCTTGCTCCAAATGTGAGAGCAACAAGTTGATGAAATATTTTTTGTACTGTTATTAACTAGACTAATATTCATCATTAAATTCTAAATTTCATAGTAAAACATTTTAGCATTCAAAAATTAATACTATATTAAGTTTAAACCCCACTCAATTTGAGGGGGTTATAGATTTTATATGGTCATTATTTTTGAACGCTGAAAGATTTTTTTTTTTTTTTTCTTTATATTTTAAATTTTCCGTTTTTGTTACAATTAAATTCCGTAATATAATACAAGATACTCTTATTCTTTCAAAAGTAATCCAGTTATAAATATAAAAAAAAGTCAAAGACAAATTAATAAGAGATAGTTATACAAAAATATATAAAAACGCGGGAAACTTGCAGAAGACCATTAAGTCTTATCATCAAGAACCGTTGTACTAGTTATGTTTTTACAATATTAAATTCCTATAATATTGTTAAAAGCAAAACTTAATTGACTAAGGTAAATAGAGTTAACACCAAAAACATTCAATGTAAAAAGACAAGAACAAATAAAACAAACAGTCAAAGAAACAAAAACAAAACAAAGCAGTTCAAAAGAAATCTTTAATAAGATTTTTATACTTTGAAATACTCTTTTTTATTAGTTTTTGAATGCAATTTATATTGTTTACATCTTGTAAATTACTATATTTTGCTAAGATTTTATTCCAGATATGCGGAGCACGATACGTAATTTTAAATTGTTCTTGTTTTGTTTTGCACAATGGTTCAATTAATCCTGTTGTACGTAAAGTATACTTAATGTTAGGTTTTATTTCATAAAGATCATTAAAAATTGAGGGGCATTGTTGAAATTTAGTTTTGTACATGAGACATAAAATTTTATAAACGTTTATCTCGTATAACGTAAAGATGTTCATAATTTCGAACAGTGGTTTTGCATGTTCGTTTTTATTTTTAAAATTTATTATTCTTAAGGCATGTTTTTGTTTTCGATAGAGTGCTTCAAGCTTGCTTTTAGATGTACTACACCACGCAATATTCGCGTAATTCAAGTAACTTTGTATAAAACTGAAATAGATTTGTTTTAGATAATGCTTATTAAGTAAATCCCGTGACTGATATAGAACGCCAATACTTTTTGATATTTTGCTTCCAATATAGGCAATATGTTTATTCCAGGTAATATTTTCGTCAATGAGAACACCAAGAAATTTTGTTACTCTTTCGCGACTAACTTCTGTGTTTTCAATAACTAGTTTTGGAAAAGAAATAGGAATTTATTTTTTTTTTAAAGGGTGGAATGATGAGAACATTGATTTACTTGAATTAATAGAAAGTTTATTTGCATTGAACCATAGGGAAATTTTAATTAACTGGTTGTTCATTTATACAAAGAGTTGAGGTATATCTTTTCCTGAATGAAAAAAGTTACTGTCGTCAGCAAACATTATTGTTGATATATTTGTTGCTCTCCAGAGATCATTCACGTATATTAGGAAAAATCGAGGCCCAAGAATAGATCCTTGGGGCAATCCACAAGAAATTAAGTTCAGTTAAAGTGCTTTTCTGGAATCCAAACTGTTTTGAATAGAATAAGTCATTATTTTTAAAAAATGCATATAACCTATTGAACATAATTCGCTCAAAAATCTTAGAAAAAATGGAAAGTATATAGTTTCCAACATTACGGATTCTGGTCTATAGCTTCCAATATCCGTTTTATCGCCTTATTTATATATAGGTTTAACTTTTGCTGATTTAAGTATATCAGGAAAGATACCCTCATTCAGAGAAATTTTAAATAAAGGCACTTTTAACTCATTAAAACAGTCAATGACAATGTTGCTGTTTATACCATCAATTCCAGATGACTTATTACGTTTCAAGCTTTTAAAAGCTGTTTCGTATTCTTTAAAGGTTAAATTCTCATTTTTAAATTGATTTTTATTGCACTGAAGGTATTCCTTAAATGCTTTATTTACATATGGAATTTTTGCCGCAAGTTTAGGTCCTATATTCACAAAAAAATTGTTAAATTCATTTGCTATATTATTTTCATTGTCAATAGTTTTATTTTTAATATGTAAGACTTTCGGAAAAGATTCATTGATTTTCGGTTTTCCAATTATTTCATTTAGTACTTGCCAAGTTTTCCTCGAACTTAGTTGACACTTTTCAAGTTGCTTTTTATAATAGTTTGATTTTGCAGTTCGTTTGACTTTCTCAAATAAAGTTCTATAGTTTTTATATTCTACCTCGGTCTTTACGCACTTATTTTTTAGATATCTATCGTACAGTCGATGTTTTCGCTTCGAAGCATTTTTTAAGCCTTTACTAAACCATGGCGAATTTAAGGTTTTAACTTTAATTTTTACTTCTGTCTCTGGGAAGTGTTTTACATACAAGTTTGAAAAATTGTGATGGAAGTTATTAAACATGGAATTAGCATCATTGAGTGATTCTAATGGAGACCAGTCTATATTTCCTAATTCATTTTGAAACGCTAATTGATTGTTTAATGATAGGAGGCGTTTAGTAACTGTGACTTTATTTTGCTTTTGTTTTTGTTTATTTGACGTATTAGCGGATATGAAAATTGGCATGTGATCTGAAATTGGTGTTTTAATTATTCCTTTTTTTAACGAGTTTTCAAATAAAAAGTTAGTTAATATATTGTCTATTAATGTTGCTGAATTTCTTGTTATTCTTGTTGGTTTGTTTATTAAAGGGATCACACCATATCGAAATAAATCATTGTAAAAGTTTTGACTTTCTATATCATTGTCATAATTTAGGGCGTTAATATTAAAGTCACCTAATACAAACAGTTTTTTTTTCTAGAGAAACTTTTTGAATAATATTCTGGAGATGATTTGAGAAATTTTCTGTGGACGCATTTGGCGGTTTGTAACAACCGGTTACTAAAATATTTTTGGATAATACTATGAAACTTAAAATTTATTGATGAATATAAGTCTAGTTAGGAACAGTTAAAAAAATATTTCATCAACTTGTTGCTCTCACGTTTGGGGCAGGGGGGGCGCAAAATTTGAGGCTTTTTTGTACCCAGCCTCCAATCATCGCAAATTTTTGCAAAGCATCCTTATGTGACATAAGTATAAACATATAAATGTTTGCTCCATGTCTGGAAGTTAGCTATCTCAAAGACCAAAAAAAGCTGGTTCCGGCTCTGTATATATATATACATATTCAATAAATGAAAATCCATAGACATGACTGCAACCACTAAACCTTTTATAATACTTTTTGAACAATTTCATATCATGAGGGGTTCCTTTACCTATTTATAAAAAAAAAAAGTGTATAAATTATAATTTAGGGTTGATTCCAATGCATCGGCCTGCACCAATTGGCATCTTCCAAAAGTAAGCCTCCATTCACCCTTAATATATAGTCAATACATTTCTGAAATAGTTGGTGGTTATAATTTAAAGTTGTTTACAAATAGTAATATTTCTAATGTAATAAAAATAACATTTACAAAAATAAACATTAAAATTACGACATAAAAACACAGAAAAACTAATAATAATGATGATAACAATAATAGTAATAAAAATACAAATTATAAAAATAGTTACATAATTCGAGTTACATGTTTTTATAAACACAAATAGCTATATGTACAATGTTAGACAGTTACAAACTGTTAAAAAGTTGATAAAACGTATCAACTAACAAATACAATGAACAATTATTTAAAAAGAAAACAAGAAAATAAGAAAAATAATAATAAAATTTAAAGTATTAATTCCAGCGATAACGATACTTATAATAAAAATAATAATAACAAAAAAGAATAAATAAAAGGAAAAAATATTCAACATTAAAGTTATACTATTAAAAAATCAAAACTGATAAAAAACATAACAAAAATAAAGTATATATACACATATACAGATGTATAGATATGCGTACACAGTTTACACTCACATATATAAACTTTTGCATACAAAAATACACAGTCACACTATGAATCCAAATCATAAAAATGTGGCCAAAAGTTGTTTTTCAAAAGTATTCCAATATATTTATATTTTTTATAATTTAGAAAGTATATTTACCCGATTGCTGAAAAAAATATTTTGCAGATTTTTTAATACGCCCTTTACAAGTTTTGGCAGTGATCTATCGCGCTTAAAAAATAAAATAAAAATTCCCAGAATAATTCACGAATTTTTGTATTTTTTTTTTAAATAAGAGAATTTTTATATTGTTATACAACATTTGTCAACTTTTTTTAAATTTCATTTTCTTATATTATTGTTAATATTGTTTTAATCAAAAAGAAGTAGTAACTCGATTATTTTGTTTTCGATTTTGGGTTTTTGAAGAAAGGAAAAAAAATTTTAAAATATGTATTTTCACGGTCACAAAAAAGGATAATGTTTAAAATGTCCACTTATCACCCTACCTAAATTTCTACCACATTATCATAAATCTATTGGGTATAAAACAAATAATTTTTTAGCTGTTCGAATTTGCTCCATTTTGGTTTTATATCAATTGTTTCAGAAAAGACATTAGAAAAGGCCCCGGGGGAGAGGGGGTGAGAACAAATAATGCAAAACTTTATTTCAGCATTTTTATAACTTGAGATCTTTTAAAGTTTATATATATACATATACATATATATATATATCTATATATATATATATATATATATATATATATATATATATATATATATATATATATATATATATATATATATATATATATATTTAGTAATATAGTACAAGTTATTATTAAAAATATTTATTGTTCATCAAGCAAAAGGTTTAAAACTTCAGAATCTAAGTTAACAGGACCAATAGATTTAGTTATTTTGAAGATAAATGATGATACTATTGGATCACTACATATCAGCAGAAAATGATATTGGTTCTCCATTGAATTTTTTCTAGAAATTTTACGTGTATGGTTTAGTCTTGCATTTCGAATGTATTTATTTTTTGCTTCCTGTGCCTCTTCTGAATATATACCTATTAAGAGTTCAAAGCAATCAGAAATTTGATAACCATGCTCTAATAGCTTGTGTACTGTAGGTGGCATTAAGTACCAGTTATATTTTTTAATTATTATTTCAGAAGTAGCTAAACAATACTTTTTGAAGGCCCCCAAATCAAGGTGGTATCCACTGCACACAGCTTTCATTATATTTCTCAATCTAACAAATATTTAATCAACTCCTGTAATTTCTGCATTGTCAAATGCTTTTCTGGCTGTGTTACCTGTGTTTGAAGAACCAGAGCTATGCTTTGACATATCGACAACAAGGCTGAGCTCGTTTCTGAACCGCTTCTGAATTTCATTTTTTTTTCAATAACAGAAGGCTTATGTTCTTTTGATCTTGCTTAATAAATTTTAATTTTAATTTTATTTCCTAAGTGTAGCACATACTCAAAAAGTCTAATCCAACAATGTAAAGTAGATAGTCCCATAGTAAAAGATTTTTTATTTGGAGTAAACATTCTGATTTTTGTTAGATTGTTCATCTGACTCGGTTTTTCAAAACAAACATTGCACGATTGTGATGAATTCGAAAACATGATAGCATTTACTGACTTGCCATCCAACATAGTCAAGTAAACAACAAGTTTAATTTTTATGAAACAGTGCTTTTTATTACTGATAAGATCTAGATCTAAAAAATAGTGTTGCAGATTTTCAATTTGTTTTCTAAGATTTATTTCTTCTGCTCCAATGAGTTCATTTGTCTCCTTTAGGTATTGTACAGTGGTGGCCAAAAGTCCTGGAACATCATAGTTTATGTTATGAAATCAATATATTTGTGTGAAAAACAATTTATTAGTAAATTTTTTTTTTTTTTTTAATAAAATAAGTGTTTATAACAATTTTAAAGATGATAGGTACATGCACATACATGATAAAAGTTCAATATTTAATGGAAGCATAGTTATTGTCAATTACCATTTGGATACGTTTTGGCATGCTGTTAACAAGTTTTGTACAATAGTCTGGTGTAATTTCATGGATCCACACTAATTTGATTGCTTCAACTAAATCATTATAGGATCTAGGCTTTTTGGCAGCAACTTTGACTTTCATAATATGCCAACAATTTTCAATAACATTAGGATCTGGTGATGACCCAGGCCAATTTTCAAGGGTTTGAATTCCTTCATCAGCAAACCACTTCTTTACAATTTTGGTTGTGTGGCATGGTGCACCATCCTGTTGGAAATAAGTCCAGTTCAAGATCTGCATGAAAGGTGGCAACTTCTCCCTCATAACATTCAAATAGACTTTGCTGTTTATTGTGGTATTCTTGGGTATTATCCATAATGGCCCACGTCCTTTTGCACCCCAAACCATACATGACACATGAGCCTTGACACTGCTAACTGTATATTTTGGCATATATCTACAGTTTTTTGGTCTTCTTACAAAGTTGTTTGTAACATTAAATTGTTTAATACATGTTTCATCAGAAAAAAGAACTTTAGACCAATTTTCTCCAGTCCAATTTTTGTAGCGCTGACAAAATGTTTTTCGATCTTTTAGGTTTTTTAATGATAAAAAAGGTTTTTTCGCTGGCTTGCTTGCCTTCATTTTGAAATCAACCAAAAGCCTTTTTCTAACTGTTCGGTCACTTACTTTTTTCTCAATAAAAATTTCTTTTGAAATCTCGTGTGCAGCCGTGGATTTGCATGGCTGATCCGGCCAATAAGTTTGTCAGTTCTTAAGGTGGTTGCTCTGGGCCTGCCTGATCTCATCTTTGAAGTAAAATTTAATTGGGGCTCTTCTTTATGCCTTTTTAAAGTTCTACTTACAGTTGATATTAACCAACCAAGCTTTTCAGATATTTCTCTTTGAACTAAACCTTGTTCATATAATGCAGCAATAATTCCTCTTTTTTTAGGTGAAAGTTCTGGCATGATATAGCTGATAAATTGCTTATGAATAATAAAAAACGATAATAAATTGCGCAATATACAAATATGTAACTATAAACATATTGCTATGTAAAAACAAAAGCATCAAACTTTAAAAATTTATACTTTAGATCAAAAAAAAAATTTTTTGGTCGTTAAATGTTTTGTTCCAAGACTTTTGGTTCAATAGATCTACAAAAATGAGGGCTGGATGGTTTAGGATTATTCCAGATGAGCCCCAATTTTTAATTTCAAAGGAACTATTGCAGTTTGAATTACTGACTGTTGATTCTGCACTTCAGTAGTAAGATCAGTATCATCAAACCTTTGATTATAAATACTTTATGAAGATGCACCATCCATGCCACATTTCAAATTAAATACTCCATGTGTAACTGTTTCATCTAAATTTTGAAACTGCTCAGAATTTAGTTTCAAAATTCGAAGAAAGGTATGGTTAACCATGTTCTGCAAACTTCACTTTGCCGACGTTTCTGTAATATGCAAAATCTCTGGATAACAATCTGCTTTTGATTTTAGGATTGCTTTTAACGGGGGATAAATGTCAACATTTTTCATCAGAGATGAGTTTCGAATAATCTGGTATTGTAAATCACTCAAATCACATTGAATTTCAAGTGATAAAGCTTGATCTGCAGACATCAAAGTTGGCTGATAATTATCAGATTGGTCAGTTTGGCCTGAAAGATATTTAAAAAAAATTTTAATATTTTCTCCCAAATTCGATATTTCATGACTTGATTTTGAACGTACAACAGCAGCTTATGCTAATTCTTCAGTTGTATGAGTTTTTGCCACTAAAATAAAAATAAATAACATTATTATTTGATAAACTATTTCCATTACAATAATAAAAAAAAATGATAATATGGAAAACCTGGAACCTATACATTTGAACTGTTCAGAGTTAATGGACAGTTCAAATGTATAGGTTCCAGGTTTTACATGTTATTTTATCAAATAAAAAATAATTTTCAAAACCAAAAGCGGAAAACTTATCTGATGGTCCTAGTTGCTGCACGAATTCTGGTAAATGTGATAGCATATGTGCATTGAAGGTATAAGCACTCTCAGTAAAAAGTGCCTTTAAATCATTGAGAAAATGCTGTATACAAGAAGTAGCATTGTCATAATAACGTTTGCTCGATGTTTCAATAAACACATCCATAGCAAAAATGTAAGTACAAAAAATGATAATAATCGTTTAAAGGAATGATAACTTTAAAAAGAAGAGGGTCTGTATACATTAAAGTTGTTCGAAACTCTGTGGCTTTAAAATAGTTTATATTACGAAAAGATCATATTTTTCTATGAAATTCAGTTGGCAAAGCTCCATTCCACAATTTAACTCTTTGTTCTAAGAGTTCTTTCAAATTTTCACTGACCCGAAAGTTTAACCGCCCATATTTGTTTGAAAAATATAATGTTACAAGTCTTCTCATAACACCTTGACAAACAGTGTGTATATATTTAGGAAAATCACAACTTAAATTTGAAACTTCAGCTAGTGGAGATAAAAATATTATGTTCGATTTAGAAAGGGATTTATAATTATAGTCAGTAAAAGAGAATTATGTAACACCAAATGGAAAAATTACTTTATTAGTGGCATACACACCTGGAATCCTGCAGTATGGACAGGCATTATACCCTGAGTGACTTTTTACACTCTGACAGATCTTGCTGACGCATCACTTAAATAAATAAAACATTGGTTACTTTAATAAAAAAACCAGATACATTAACATAGAATTTAAACAAAACTAACTTTTTGTGTAATTTTTCAATAAATTTGGAAAAGTTGGCTTGCATAAACCAGCTTAAACACCAATAGGAAGAGGTTTATTAAAACCAACATTTCTCATAATGAATAAAATTGGTCAGAAATGTACCGGTGAGCTTTTAAATGTTGGAATACTATCAATTCCAACTTTAATTTTAAGATCTACATATTGCGTTTCGAATACCACTATACTATTTTTAATAAAGTAAAATAAATTTTAAAAAACCGTTAAGTAACTAAGATTCCACCACAGTTTAGAGTATGCTATAACACCTGGACCTTCTTTGCAACTTGAGGCTTTTTAAAAACATAAACAGAAATCCGAACATCAACTCCTTCCTTGTTTAAAATGGTAAGCAAACAGAATATTGCACTATTGCTGAGTTTTTAAAATAAGCAGAAATATAATAATTTTGTATGCTGGGATGAGAAACTACTCTTTTGGTCTTTGCTACCTTTATAACTCTCCTCCAATGGAACTTCACCTGAAAAAAAAAGTTAATTTGTTAATCATCTTAGCAAATTATAAAACGTATAAACTGCTAATGACTAACTGCACTTGATAAAGTTACTGACAAAAATCATTACTGTGTTTGCGTTGACTGAGTAATATTACTAAAAATTATGCAAACTTTGTATAAAAATTGCAAAAAATTTGATTTGTTACTTTCATTGGTTTCATCCTCAGTGGAATCACACATTCCAGTCAGCTCATCAAAAATTGAAGATACACTTTCATCAAATTAATCAATGTTAACATTTTCTTCTTTTGCTATAGTTTTAGACTGTGTTAAATAATTGTCAGTTTTTCCTAAAACAAGTATGTAAAACATGAAAAATTTTAAACTTGAAAATTTAAAATTCTAAACAAAATATATGCGGCAGACTGACATTAATAGAGATTAAAAAAGCAATATACTATAAAGGCTTTAAAAGATTTCTTTTATATGATTATCTAGATTAATAATTTTCAGCCTATTTGTATTATATTACCTCGATATAAAATTATCTTTTCATTTTTGACGTTTTCTTCCATAATAATGCCAATAATTTATGCACTGGATATAGAAAAATATTTTGTTGTTATAATAATTTATGAAAAGTTCTAGTCGGCTAGCCCTGACTTTGTCCTAACCAATCCCTTATTAGAATATGCCCTAAACAAGGCCTAACTTTCAAGAACTATTAACTATATATTATATTTAGGTATTAACTATATATTTACTATATTTAGGTACCGTAAGATTGTGTGACTTTGGCCCATTTTGCACCTTAATGTCTATTGCATGAAAGCCACAAAAGTTATTTCCTCAAACACTAAGTACTATTAGAAGAACATAGCATGGACAGTTAGAACTATCTGTCTCCCATTTGAAAATTATTTACCTGAAGTATCTCTTGGGTGGTTTAAATGGTGGGCCAAAGTCGCAATTGTGTTAGGGTGACTTCGGCCCAACCCTGTAAAAAGGGACTAAAGGAAGCAAAACAACAATAAAAACAACAATATTTAGGCAAAGAAAATAAATTTACAAAAAAATAAGAAAATGAAGTGACAAAAAAAGATTTAGTAACAAAGTTCTTCTATACAGTAAATAAAATATAGGTACAAACTAAACAAGTATAGGTACCAAGTAAAGTTTAGGTATAAAGTAAACAAAAATGACTAAATAAATGTTTTAAAAAATTTAGTGAAAAAGTTCTGGAACTGAATAAATTCCTCTTTTCGAAATTTTCTTTGGTTCCTCAATAAAATTGACTATTTCAGACTGGGGGAAAAAAAGTTGCACTGCTGGTAGTGACCATTTTCAGTTAAGTCCATTTTTTTTCATAATAGTAATTTCTGCTCCATTTTTTCTTAATTTTTTCAACCGCAGAAAAAAAAATTTCGAAAGTTACTTTAAAATTATTCAATAGTTATTACATTAAATAATATTAGTTAATAAAATAATTAATTATAAAGTTTACGAATTGATTAGCTAAATATAAATAATTCAAAATAAATAAACAAACCTGTTCAGGATTTAACTCCCCATTGCATTTAACAATTACATAACAATTCTCTACAAGATTTAACAATTTCTCCTTTTTACAAACATTTTTTGTTTTATCGTTATTTTAAAAGTTCTTTTTGCCTAATGCTGAATGATCTAAAGATTCTGCATGACTTTCTACGATTAAACTTACATCCGCAAAAAATAGATTAGAAGTCTCAGTAGTTCCAGTATTTGTACTTGGGCCAGCAAACTCAATGTTTTTGGTCTCAATTGTATTGTTAAATTCCAGTTTTGCGAAAACCAGCTCTAAGGTTATCATTCTCATGTTTACTTAAGTTGGTAATTAAACGGTCTAAAAGTCTAGGAAATTCATCTTTAGGAAGAGAAGCAACTCTCCTTCCTTTTCCTTTCTCCTTCCATTCACATAATACTTTGCGCCAGTTAATCTTCATAGGTCTAAAGTAGGCAACATCTAATGGCTGCGTGAGATGTGTAGAGTTTGTTGGTAATGCCACAAATCCTATGTTATTGCTTTGAAATGCATCCAGTACTGCAAATGCTCAAATGTGAAGATACGTTATCACCAATAATGACACTTCTTCCTTGAGCCTTCTTAAGTCTTGGAAGTAAAAAGAAAAACTAGTCCTCATAACATGTTGAGTCAAACCAACCACTTTTTGATCTGTTATAACGTGCTTTTGGTGACCCGTGTTCCATCCATGTATTCCATAACGACTCAGCTTTGTAAATAACATAAGGTGGTAGCAATTCACCATTAGCATTGCCACAAAATATTAAAGAGAACGAGGTCTTTGTAGAATTAATCATGCGTTCAGGATACTTACATCCACGCTTTGTTAATACTTTTTTTTTTATCTGGATCATCACTGAGATTGTTTTCATCATAATTCCATATATTATCAGGTGATATATTACTTATTTCATTTGATAGATTTATAAAGAAGTTATCAATCATAGTCGTTCCTATTTCTGCTCTCTTTCGCTTTATGTTGCTTGCAAATCTTACTGTGAGTTCTGGATTTCTTTTTAAAAAAGATAGAATCCAATCGCAACCTGGAAAATTATTTTTGAACTGAGGTATAACGACGCCTTTTTTCTGTAAATACCCTTTTACTATGCATCTTAAATCATATTTATCAACAGGAAAACCAAACTCAGATGATTTTATTGCATATGCCTTAAACATGTCTTCTTCTTTTGATGTAAATATTTGCTGACCACCATACTTTTTAGGATATGTCTGTTTTATTTTATTTTTTAATGTTGATCTTGGTATCGTATTTTAAAGCTGCTTGTCGTTGAGTAATTAAACCATTCTTTAAATCTTTTAATGCATTGTCTAACCGCTCTAAAGTATAAGTAACACATTTTCTTTTTCCACGATATGGCTTGCAATTTTGTGGCATATTTAAACTAAGAACTACACAAATTTCGCTATTCACTAATACAAACTGTTATACTGATTTTCTATTGCATTACTACTACAAAATTTTTCATTCCAATATACATTCAAACCATAATATCTATAAATGATCACTAAAAAAGGTTTACTCTAATACATGGAGTGACTTTAGCCCGGGCCAATGTCACCTTATGTAGTGGGCCAAAGATAACCTTTTTTTTTTTTAATCTCAATTGCAAAAAAGTAATAAACTGTTAAGCTTTCAAAACAAGATAGAATCAAACACTAATGGTTTAAAATTAATTCATTGTATATTCCAATAAAAAACCTTCTCCAGGTACTGCTATCGATGTAAAAGTTTACACACCTAAAAAAAATTCGGATTTTAGGTGCTTCTTCTAAAGTGCAACTTACAATAATATCACAAAGACTCGAGTTAAGTAAACTAAGTTAGACTAAATAAATAATAAATTTCTTACAATTTGCTACTAAACATTAACCGGCATACCTTGAGGTATCGATTTTAAACCATTTTTAAACAAAAATTTTGCTTGGGCTAAAGTCATCCCGTAGATCCAAAGCCACCCAATCTTACGGTATATAAGGTATTATTTATGTGTTTTGTTGCCATGAACCGAGTTGATCAATTTGGTGTCTAATAGCCACTGGTTTACAAACATTTTTAAAATTTCCTACAGATGAAGCAGTCCTTTTGAAACTTTTTAATTTACCTTAATTTACTAAATTTAAAAAATACGTACCCTAAATATTTTTTTATTATTATTATTATTTTTTTTGTTATTGCTTTCTTGTTGTTTTTGTCTGTCTGTTTTAATTTTTAATATAAAATATAAACAAATGAATATAAATCTTGAAAATGTTTTGAATCTTCGTAAATTCTGAATCCCTTTTAAATATTTAAACATAAATTAATGTAGTACGTATTGTATTAAATATGCATACATATATGAACTGATTTGTAAATTTTTTTTTTATATATATGAAAAATAAAATCATTTGAGCAAATTCTCTATCTGAGATCTAATGTAACCTTGATTTAAGAACTTTTTCTGAAATACTAGATAATTTTACAAATTTTGAAAAATATATTTGCAAACGCCTTTAAACAAATTGTGCATAATATCACAATAAATGTTATCATTAACATGAAATGATGGAACTTTATTAAAACAATACTATTTCTTAATACCATTTAGTAAACAATTATGCAAAGAAACATCATAATTGTAACATTCTTCAATTTGAAGTAAGTTAAAAGAATCAACAAACATACTGTCAAAATTTTTACCTTTCATTTTGCATATTCTGCATCGGTATGTTGCAATAAAACTTTCCATGTAACCTAAGTCTACATTTAAACCAAGATTGTCACCAATAATTTGAGCGATTTTAAACTCATCGCTATCTATTTTTATAGTAAAACCTTTTGTTTCTAATTTTGTAAATTTTTTAATGTATATAGAAAATGCAATAAATATTCAAATCTTAATTTGAATATTTATTGCAAATAGAAGAATATATAATTGCTCTTAACAAAATATTCTCAAGTTTTGAATTATGGAGTGGTTTTAATCATTTTAAAATTGTACACAAAGCTCCAATTTTGTGAACAGTGCTATGTAAACCCAATGGATTAGCTATTTCTAAATTATAATAAAAAAAAAAAAACTTAAATTACAAAAGTATTTTGAGAATGAGTATATTTGTGATGTAATTGATGGTTTTGCCATAACTCTTCAACCTTAACACCTAAAACGAAGTATCTACCATAAGGAGATGGTTTTATATTGCTTCTTATTTCATGAAGTACACTATTAAGACAAAGAAAAACTTCAAGACACTGCTTTAATGAAACATTTTGCCCTGTTTTGGTAGACGTTGAGCAAACTGTTCCTTTAATTGTTTTTGAGTGCTTTTAAATGACCTATTGGGTTTGGTTTGATTTTGGTTTTATATAATACCCTTTCATTTTAAAATAATTTGTTTGCTTATGCAAATTTTCTAAACCTTGAAAAGGTTTTTTAATGCTTAAGATATTTTCAAAGGAATTATTATATTCATGGTTTCGGAGATCATGCTTGTCAAAAATTAAATGGGTCTCGTTACTAACTTCTGTTAAAATTGATGACGCAAAATCTGAACACGCACTAACAATTTTTCATATAGTGGTTAAGGGGAGATTAAAATAACTTCTTAGTTTAGAGATAAAATAAGTGGTGTCTTTAAAAATACCATCGAATTCATCCAATTTAATTTGATTTAATTATGAGATTTTTCAATATATTTTATAAGACTAAGGAAAAAATTATATTCCATCGGACAGCCACCACAATGCTGGGGACCCAAAAGGGTAGCCCTTATGGCTCACATACAGTGCCCTCAAACAATTCCCTCTGTGATACCCGTATAGTTCCATATCCAAGCCTGCATAGGTCCCTTACGGGACCCATGCACGTTGATTGGCTGGGCATGATTCATTACAAAATTTTGCACCTATAAAAAAAACAAGAAAGCCTTATATAAAAAATAATTGGTCCTGCGGTTGAAATGCACATATTAACATATTTGCACAATGGTTGAATATTAAACAGTTTTTGGAAAATATCTAAAATCTATCTTTCTGCACTTAGGACATTCTTAATTGGCATTGCATAATAGTTTTTGTGTAATTGTCTTTTAAACAACATTTTTCTTTGGATACATTCTAAGTATCTAACATAATAAACTAGTAATAGATTCAATGTTGCTTAAGTAAAAATTTATTGTAAAGATTGAAAGTAAGCAATTTTTACTCAAACTAACACCTAAATCAAATTATGTATATAAAAAAATTAAATTATTATCAGTTAACATCAAATAAATTAAATTAAAAAACAAACAAAAAGGAATTCATAAATATTAAACAGTGTAATAAATACTATTTTGTTAAAATGATGACAAACAGTAAATATAATATTAAAGTAATATTATATTTATAACTAAAATAAAAATTATGAGAAAGACAATTTTGAATAAACATTTCTACAAAAAATACAACATTTCTAACAAAACAGATATCTTTATTAATCGAATCTAAAACTTGATTCCTGAATCTGCAATGAAAAATAAAAACCTTTAAAAAAAAATTCACGAAGAGTAAATATAAATAAACAATGTAAACTTAAATAATAAATTTTTAAATAGAGAAATATTTAAATAATGAAAAGTTTCATGTTAACTAATGATCTAAAAATTCTTTTACTCAAAGTCGTCATTTGATTAACGAAATAAAATTTTCTAATCGACTTCCAGCCAACGTATACATTCCTGACAATATTTTTTAGATTAAATCATTAAGGATTTGTCAGATAACTTTTTACGCTTCTAAAAAAAATGGTTTATGTACTTTTTTTTAATTTATTTAAATAATAAAGATTATTAAATATTATAAATATTTCTTACATATATTACAATATAGAAACATATTAATACATAGTAAATATTAGGAAATATATTACAATATAATGGGGTAGCTATATTTAATTAAATTACAGTTGCATAGCTATAAATTTCAAAGAATTCTTTTTTACATTGTTATTATTGTAATGTAGAGGGAAGGATAAATATATGGAATACCAATAACATTTATCCGCATTTCTTTTATGAAATTAAAATTAACATTTTTATTTTAAAATTTTTATGAGTCATTAATATTTATTTATATGTATATATGTATATAAAAGTAAAATGAAGAAATTTGTTTGTAAGAAAAACAATATTAACATTAACAAAAACATAAGGAATGGATCATTATTATCAAATAGCAGGGTAACAAATATGCAATTTGTATACTAATACAAAATATACAAAAACAACAAAATAATTATTGTTTCATTTATTTGTCTCATTCAGCATCTCACTTCTACCATAACTTAAAAACATCACTATTTCTGTAGTATTATTGGCTGCAATAACAATATTTACAATTCCTATAGCATTATTGGCTTCATAGTCGTATGACTCAAAGAAAAATTGTCAAGATTACATTCAATAAAATATTATGGATTAGTAAAATTTTTGCTTATAACTAAAGCCTCTTTTAATTTTAAAACGTGCTCATGTTTTGCCCATGTTTTGTGTAAGCAGTTATTTGTAGTTTTTCATAAAATAAGCTAACGCTCCAAAATTTTTACCAATTTTTAATTCAGTCAAGTTATTAGGCCAACCTTGATTTAAAAGCACTTCTTCTCTTTTTAAAAGTAAATTTACAACCGTGCACTTTAAATGTTTTCATATTTGCAATAAACGTTTATTGCAAATATGAAAACATTTAAAGTGCACGGTTGTAAATTTACTTAAGTTAACATTTACGGTTGTAAATTTACTTAAGTTAACATTTCTTCAGTTAACATTTATGAGAAAAATATTTCATAGTTAACATTTGTGAAAAAAATATTTCATTGTTCCTAAAAGGAATCGCATTAAGCTACCATGATTGTTGATGCTTTTACATATTCTATCTCTTTCGTTTTACCTGTTACTCTATAAAGTCTCTATATAGAACATACAGTATCGAACAAAACGAGTGCAACCAAATAATGCTAATTTAGTTTCTTTATATAAAAGTGCTGCATTTTTTCAATTTAGAGAAATAACTATGTAACTGTTTAGAGACAAAGTTCTTCAAGTTTTATTCATCACAAAGTTCATTATTTGTACACGAAAATTAATATATTAATCAAAAGTATTAATCAAAAGTATTAAAAAAAGTTAATTTCCTTCTGACAAAACAAGTGCAACTCGAGAAAATGTTGACCAAGCTGTATTTTGCTATCAATATTTCGTGGCGAATCCTTTGTTGTCGATCACAGCCTTGCATCTTCGAGGCATAGATTCGATCAGGTGATCAATGAAACTTTGTGGAATCGCTGCCCAAGCTTTTTGTCTTGAAACCACTGCTTGACTACTTTTGCAATGTGTTTCAGATCGTTGTCTCGCTGAAAATCCCATTTTATTGGCATATTCCATTCAGCATGAGGTAACATAACATCTTTCAGGATATTTTTATACATGAAACGGTCCATTATTCCATCGTTTCAATGTATTGGACCTTGACCGTTAGCAGAAAAACACCCCCAGACCATAACATTGCTTCCACCATGCTTCACGGTCTTTTGGCAGTAACGTAAATCGAGGCGTTTTCCGGCCGGTCGACGTACACGGCAAATGCCATCGCTCCCAATGATGTTGAACTTCGATTCATCACTGAACAGGACAGTTTGCCATTTCTGCACATTCCAGTCAATAGGAGATGTAGCAAAGAGAAGTCCTTGCTTCTGGCTTTGCAGGGCGTCGAGAAAATAATCCGGCTTCAACAGCACGTCGTCTGATTGTTCGGTCCGATACAGGCTGCTCTATTTGCTTTTGTATTTCGACTGATGATATCCAGGGATTCTTCTTGACGGATCTCACGATCATAGAATCCTCTCTAGAAGTGGTGGAACGTGGTCTTCCACCCTTGTTATCTGCTGCCAACTTCCCCGTAGAACGATATTTGGAACATAGTCTAGATAGGGTCCATTTTTTCACGCGATATTTATCACAAATACTTTTTTGTGACATTCCACTTACGTAATCGCCAATAATTTTCTTTCTTAGTTCCAATCCAAGACTGTAGAGAGCCATTTTTGCACTTTAAGTCATAAAAATAATAAAAATAAATAATCACGCTTCTCAAGGCTTACCGTGTACATTTACCTTGTGATGATACAATAATGCTCTGTGGAACACAACGTCTTGGTTGGATGTGGACTGTATTGATGTAATGAAACACTTGTTGTATTTTACTTCTTGTATTGATGTTCTTCGATAAAACACTTTGATAAAATTCACTTCGATGAACTGTCTTATAATACTGACTGATTGACTTCCATATACTGACTGAATTACATGTCGATTTACATGTCTCTTATATAGTAAAATGAACCTGTGTGAACCTGTTCTGGAAGATTCTAGATGCTTCTTTTCGATGCATCTAGATGCTTCTGAATGTTTCTGGATATTTCTGGATGCTACTGGATGCTTCCAGATGCTTCTTCTGGAAACTTCTGGAAACTTCTGGAAGCTTCTGCATGCTTCTGGAAACTTCTGGAAACTTCCTTTAATTATTAAAAAACTTCCATGACGTTGACACGCACCAGACTTAAGAAAATGAAACAAACCAAAAAAGTTGCAATTGTTTTGTCCGCTGCAAAATGGCACTGTTCAACGAAATTCTGCCTGTGTGCTGTCACCTGTCAGCAGAGTGCTCATGTCATGGCATGCTATGACTCCAGACTCCTGAACTGTTTGCTGTGGTAGTATAGTTCGTTTCGTTTTTAAGACATGTAAAATTAGGAACACATTTTAGCATTGTTCGATGTTGGTTGCAAATGTTTTGTCTAATACTGTATATACTCTACATACTAAAAACTATTGCTTACAGGTCATTCAAAAAAATCTTCTTTTGATTTATCAAGATCTTAGAGGTTTATATAGTGATTTTAAAGACCTTTCAAAACAACGATGTGATCAACTACAAACAGTTTTTATCATAAACAGGGATTAAGTAAATGCAGGAAATAATTCTTTACTAAGTTCCAAACTAAAGATTACAAAATTAGACATAGACAATACAAAATTAAACATAATTAAATATTAGGTCTACTCAAGGATTAAATGATTTGCCCAGAAGATTTGATTATTTTACAAAGATAGTTGTCTAATTGACTGCAGGTACATTAACTTGGATAGAAACAAAGATAAACAGAAACACAACATTCCTGAAATAAATTTTAAAAAAATCCGAACAAAAACAGAAAAAGGGGAATAAAATATAGATTCCGCTGAGCAAAGTGGGAATATATGTGGAAATATTGGCAAAAAGCTTATTCATAACACATTCGATGCATACCAAAAGATAATCATGTATTAAATATCAAAATAAACAGACCAAAAGTTAGTTATAAATAATGGTTTGCAACTTTCCACAATTCTGAGACCATTGACGTTTTACAAAAATTAATGTTCAATTATATAAACAGATGTGTTAAGAGTTGAACATCTTGCTACTAAAAAAATTAGGTATAACTCCAACGACGAAAAAATTCTTGCTAATAGCTGGGAGCTGATAGAAATAAATGATTCGACAGGTAAAATCTTGGAACAAAGAAAGAATGGTAGCTAGTAAAAAGTGTCACATATACTTTAAGGAAAAGTTATCAAAAAAAATCAAACAGCAAATAGAGTAAATTGCTAACCTTTTTTGTGGTCTGACCTATTGGATGCAGAAAATGAAGCAAAAGGAGGTTATTTTTCAGTAAGGCTAATTGTAAGCAAAAAATCCCTAGAGTTGTAGTTTTTGAATCATATATGTTTTAGTATGTCTCCATTAGCTGTTTTTGAGATAACGACTGATATGTTTAAAAATTTCAGCAAAATCATTGATCGTCATGAGTTTACAATTTACGCACCTCTTTTATGAAAAACATCAAATATTATTTCTGAAATACTATTATTAAAGGTCAGAAAAACATATGTAGGCTCTTCATCTCTAAATGCTAAATAACAATTTTCAAAGTTTAAAAAAATTATTTGAGAAATTTTTTAAGAAAAAACAACAATTCTCATATAAAATAAACATTTCATGTTCAGTGGATCTTCTTTGAAAAATTAAATTGATTCTTATATAAAAGGCTATTGGAAATAAAGTAATTGTAATTAATGAGTTCTGAAAACTTTAAAGATAAAGAAAGCAGGCAAATACCAACATTTTCAAAGTCATTCTTATTCAAAATTGAAATAACTTTTGCTATTTTTAATTGTTAAGGAAACACTTGATGGATAAGTGCTCCATGGACTTTAAAAATGATATCTTATAACATGTAAAGTAAAGCGGCATAGCTAGAAGTCATAAAATATACATTAAATAAAACATTTTAAGTTTTATAATTGTTTAAAATGGAATTAGAGATTAAGCAATATCTGTGTATATTAATATCGAGTAGCAAAACCCTGGGTTAACCACACAAGTTAAACATAACATTGTTGAAATAGTCTAAAACTTGTTGACAGATGCACTGATGTAAACTGTTGGACTATTTGAACTATTTCAGTGACTATACACCATTATCTACTTTACTGTGTTCTTTTGTGTAAGTTGTTTACTAAACTGTAAAAACAAATACTTATTTTTAACTAATTTTTCAATAATATATAATATTAACTAGTGTGATGTTGAATATATCGTATTAATTGACATAGTCAATAAAATACTACAAATAGTGTAATAATCTTAAGATGAATGCAAATATCTAAATAACAATTATTTACTTCTGTTTACAATGAGTTATTTAGACTTAATAATTTTTTTAAGTAAATAAACAGTAAACTTACTTGACATACATAATACTTACTTACTTACATAGAGTTTAAATTATTTGTTTAGTTTTTTTATACTTAAGATCAAGGATGGCCACAATAAGGCCTGCGGGCTGTATCAGGTTCTCAGCGACCATTTGTCAGGCCCTTCAGTTACATAAATTTTTTTAAATAACATAACCGACTGAGACTAATTTACAAAGAAATGCAAAGTTTACAAATTTTTATAAAATATTTAAAAAATTTGTAAACTACTTTCTTTCTTTTTTGCGAATTTAGACAAAACGGTATCTTCTTCAACACAACGAAAAATGACAAAAAAATGTGGTGTATTTAACAGTAAATAACAAACAAAATACTATTTTGGTGAATTTAATTTGGTGCCAGTGTACAAAGAATAAAAATTAAGGTTGACACTATAATTCAAAACATTCAAAAACTTATAATCAGTTTGTCAATGAGGTACGGAAAAGAAAAGCAAAAGTATTGAAACATAATTTAGTTGGACAACAAGATGCAAAATACCGAAATACTGAAACAAGGACAATACCGAAAAAAAAAGGGCTTCTGTTGCAAGCTATGAAATAAGTCTTTTTTTATCAAAAAATTGAAAACCATTCTGTGATGGGGAAATTATTAAGGAATCTCTAGAAAATACTTTTAAAAATGCATTTTGAAGAGATTTCAATTTGCCCTGAAAAATTTAAAGTTTTGAATAATGTCTTTCTCTCAAGACAAACAATAACACTAAGATTTTGCTAATGATCTGAGTTTTTCAGTGGCTCAAATATAAAAGCATTTCAGTGTTATTTGATAGTTATTGATGAATAAACCTATATATATCAGAAACTGCTTGATTGCTTATTTTTTTCCGTGGTATTGATAAAGATTACTTTGTTACTGAAGAGTTATTTGATGTATATCTTTTCACAAGTCAATAGCAAAAACATTTTTAAAAGTCAATAGCAAAAATATTTTCACAAGTCAATAACAAAAACATTTTCACAAGTCAATAGCAAAAACATTTTCACAAGTCAATAACAAAAATATTTTCACAAGTCAATAACAAAAACATTTTCACAAGTCAATAGCAAAAACATTTTCACAAGGCAATAGCAAAAACATCCACAAGTTTCCAAAAACTTTAAGGAATTTTAAGTGAATTTTAGAAATGCTGGGAATTTTTGGAAAAAACTCTATAATGTTTAATGCAGTGATGTTTCAAGAGAGGTGTGTTTTTAACAAAAACAGATGGTATTTTACAAAAAATCTGATCAAAATAAATATAGCAACTTAGTTAATAAAGCAAAAATAATGTGTGCCTTGCTTAGTAGCACATACTTGTGTAAAAGTGTGTTTTCTTGGACGAAATTCGCAAATTCTAATATAAGATCTGTATTGACAGATAACAACATGCTAAATAGTTTAACAAACGCAACCAGTCAGTCGCGATTCTTATATTTTTTCTCAATATTGTTAATTGACATTCAAAATATTGAGAGAAAAAGGCAGATTCCCAATAAACTATTTATTTTATTGTACCTAACATCTAGTTAGTATATGTATGCATAGTATTTCTTTGCTAGACTAGAATTAACAAACTCAATATTTTTAAGAAAGAAATATTTTTAAAAACCTTCAACCTCAAATAATAGCTAAAAAACTAACATTGTCCCACATCAAAACAGATATGGCCACCCCTGGCTTAGACTAGTAATATTATCTATTTAAGATATTATTTTTTACAGTGTTTTCAAAACCTGATTAGTGCAAACTTTACAATGAATAATTGTACCAGATTTTTAAATGAACTTTTAAGTAATTTATTACATTGAAAATGTTTTGTTTAGCTTTTTATTTTAGAATCATGTTGATATCAAAAAAAGCTTTTTTATTTCGCAAATGGTTTGCATGTAAGTTTAAAAACTTTTGCTTTACTAAATTATTAACACAGTATTGTTTTATTAAACATTTACAATAATATTTTAACCCCAAATTTATTAAATAGATTAAAAATGAGTAAAATATTATAGTGAAAAGGAAAATAAATGCTATACATACTTGATAGAATTCAATTTCAAGTTGAATGGTACAGTTTTATTGAACTTCTTATAAACGTTTTGTATCTTAAAAACAATTAGTTATTAAACAATCAAATATTAATGAAAAGACAAACTTAGTAAGATATTGGTAAAAATAAGTTAAAAATAAATACTGCAGTTTTAATTTTGTCTTCCAGGGGTTTATTTACATCATAATCTTCATCTGTGAAAATAATACTAAAGTTTACTGTCACATCTAAAAACATTTACAAAACTATTTTTCAGATAAAAAAGATAATATTTATCTTAATTTAAAAAGTTAACAATAATAAAGAGCTTAAGGTAAAAATAGAGAGACTTACTATAAAAAAAAGAAGGATTTGGACAAAAAAAAAGTAGAAAAAAAGAAAAATCAAACAACAACAAAAAAAAACCTGAAAAATCTCTTTGTTAAAAATAAATCTTTTGAGGTGGGGGATAAAATAAAAGATAAAAATTATTGTGGATAAATTGTTTCTATACTCAAAAAAGGCAAATATGAAAAGCCAAAAATTTTTATATGATCTTTTGTGACCTATCAATCTAATTATAATATCAATCTAATTAAATTAAAAAAATTTGTGACTTAGTTATAATATTAATTTGACTTATTATTAATTAGTAATAACTAATTAGTTAATTAATATTAAGTGAAATATTTATAATATTAATTTAATATATCTCAAGTAATTAAATAAATTGAGAGTTAGAATTTAGTTAAGCAGTATCTAAATATAAGAGTATTATTACTAAATAAAAAAAGTTTTATTAACAAATAAAAAGAATATTACTAAGAAATATCTTGACATCACTTTAACATTTTCATATCAATTTATAATAAACAGTTGTAGTGCTTTTGAAAATATTTTATGTAAATTATTCAAATGTTAGTCATAACAATTGTCTGACTTTTTAATTTTAGAAACAACTTTGATTTACTCTTCAGGCTAGTTTTTATCATGATTTTACATTTATAGATTTCTGAATGCAAAAATCATGAAACAAGTTGCATCATGACTTTGCATCCAGAAATATATAAATGTAAAAAGTTAATGGAAATTTGGTCTGTAGCTATTTGGATTTAATTGGAAGGAGTTTAATGTCAAATACAAATAAAAATATAGTTAAATACAGACCATACATTTAATATAATTCCTTATTCCATTAAATTATTAAATATCATAACCAGTAGCTACCATGTTAGTACATGCCTTACTTGAATTAAAACTTATGCAATCTTCATCTATAAAATTATAACCCAATTTTTTTTGTTGACATTTTGTTCACTTTATTAAGAGTAAAAACTGGATCATGACTAATTTGGCCAGACAATGAAGTTATATAACTACATAATAACTACAGTATAGTTGATTACAGAATGCTTGTTGTTGTTCTTGTCATGAGGAAAGTTTTAAAAACGCTGCTTTTTAGATCAACTTTTCTTTAATTGCAAACAATAACTTATTTAGCAACATATGAATCCAGTCATTTAAAATTAAATTTTTTTAAATAAAAATTATTCTACATTGAAATTATGTAATCTTAATATATTTAGCATATAAAATGGATAATATTTGGCATAAGTGGAAACAATATCTCATTCAACAGTATATCAAGCAAACAAAAAAACCCACACTGCCTTTTTTACAGATGTTGCTTATTTGTTACAAATATTGCCAAAAAACCATGTGAAAATCTCTTTATAAACTGTTAGGAGACTAAGGGTAGTTCAAGGCAGTTTTTTATCATTTTGAAATATATTTCCTATTAAAGGATCATTGTTCACTCCTTTCCTTCTTGTTTTTTTATATTAACTATATACCTGATTGAATAAAGCATTTTTTCATCCATCATGGTTAAAACTAGTTTCTAAACATTTTGTAAACAGTATATATTAAACCTCTGATTGAGTTCTCTCCTCCAACTTGGTATCTATTTAGAAAGCTGACATAAAAAATTAGAAAGTATTCAATGCAGTGAAATAATGGTGATCCCCACTTTAACAACATGAAAATATTGACTCCAAATAATTAGATTGGGATTAGATCAAAGATGACAACTTTGTTCAGATATTTAAAATATGTATTTCGTTTTTAATACAACTTTTATTTAAAATATGTATGTACTTATTTCATTTGAATATTTCATACTGTGACCTTTTGTTTATAAGATTTAAAAACTTACAATATTTAACATAATTTTACAAATTTTGAATCGGAATTAAATCAAAAACTAAAACAAAGGTATACATAATAAAAAGATAATAATAACAATTTTTTAAAAATTTTAAAAAACTTATTCTAACAATTTTTTTTATTTATCATATTTTATATTTCAAATATACCTATCCTAGTTTATTAAAAATACTTACAAATATTTTTTAAATATAAGATAATGAGTAATTTATTTTTCTTGTTTAATATTATTTGTAAATCAATCAGTTCAAAACTGGATTTGAATTTTTTAATTGATGTAGATTCTACCATCTTTTCCTGTAAACTATTCCTTCAAGAAATAACCTTGTTTGTAAAGAGGTTTTATCTACTTAAACAACTTTTAACAATTTCATATTTAACAGGATGTTTACAACTTTCCTTATTTTCCTTTCCCATTTTAAACACCTAATATAACTTCTTATATAGCACCTTTCTTTGAGTTTGACATTTTTCATAAAATATGAATATCTTTTATTACTTGCAGAAAAAGGTTTTTTTTTTAATTTTTCGAAATTCAAGAGTTTTTATTCCATTATGCATTCATCAGGTTTTTTATGCCATTTTGAAATAATTTTGCTTTGGAAGAAAAAGAGGTAACATTCTCCTATAAAAGTAACTGGAAACCTTGTTTTAGACAATAAATGCAATAAAAAATATTTATTTTTTTATTGCATTTATTGTCAAAAACAAGCTTATATTTTAAAATTAATTTTTTCTTTTTATAATATTAGGATATATTAAGGCTTTTATAAAATTTAGATATTTATATAAATTTATATAATATTAATTATAAAATTATATAATTAATTTATATAACTTTATATAATAATTTATATTAACTAAATAAAGAATATTAAGGCTTTTATATAAAAAAATCTGCATTTTTTGAAAACAAGTAAAAAACATTTTAAAGCAATTTGAAAAACAGCTGTAATTTACTCAAATAAACAGTTTTAAACATGTTTTCTATTGAGAAAAACAAACTCTTCTTTGATTAAAATGTGTTATCATTATAATTTTTTTTTATGGTATTAACTACTCCTGATGAGAAATAAATTGATGTTTCATGAAAGATTTTCCATATTTGATTGTAGTAAAAAATGATAAGAAAAATCCATCATCTTCTAGATTTTAGGTGCAAAATATATGTGCAATAGGGTGTTGACATTTTTACATCGTATATATGCCCTATATTATTTTCAAATGAACATTTATGTATAATAATTGAAAATCATGTTCATTTGCATTAACATATAGAAAAGGTCACTCACTCATGAATAAAAAAATATTAGTAATCGTAAAAATCAAGTCAGATTTGTATTTGCAGTTTGTATTCGATTTCATTTTTTTCCCTATTATTAGACAGAATAAATTTTAAATTGAGTTTCTCAGAGTTTATACATAAAAGCATGCCATTTAAAGCAACCTTTACTGCTCTTTCAGCACAAATATTGCTGGGCTAGATGTTTGCAATAATTGACGGTTTTATAGTCTACAAATGGTTTTATATAATACCAACTACTTCTAGTTGTTCTCTAGATGAGCTAACAAGAAAATAACTGGAAGATAAATTGCTACTAAATTCTATCATGAATAATGAAGAGATTGCAAATTATTGGGATCATTAATTTTAAAAAAATATTCTTTTTTTTGTTCATAGAAAAGTAAATAATAGGTTATATATCATTTCTCTATTTAAGCTTCCAAGTTTTAAGTTTCAATTGTTTTAAAGCAAAAGTTTTAAATTAAGTTTTATATTAGTTGTCAAATGCTGCTATACGATTTTATAAATTTCAAGTATAAATTGAACAGAAGAGTAACGTAAGCCAGGCAGATTTTTCTTGACATGCAGAATCAGCAACCCAATTCAAAACTCTACCTAAAATATAACATTTACATGAAACTTATTGTGGAATATCAAATCCAAGTTCACCCAAATTTTTTTGAGGTCTAGTACTGTATCATTTTTATTTTTACCAGTATAACAGCAGTTATATCTGTTATAATCATTTTTATAAAGTTTTATAACCAAAAAGGTTAAGAACTTCCACCAATTCAATAAAAAAAAGTTTCTGTTTTTTATCATCTAAGACAAAAAGAGCTAATTTTTTTAATAATATTTTTCAGAACCCTTACTAGGTGTTCATGCTTAAAACATTTAAAATATTTTCTATCAAAATAGAGACACCGAATTTTATTTTATAAATTTTGTTGAAATGATATTTTCGAGTGTTTTGCTTTTCTTATAGTTGCTCTATATATTAATGACTGATTAGGGGTGCATAACTGAGTGGTGCATGACTGAGAGGTGCATGACTGAGAGGTGCATGACTGAGGGGTGCTTACAACTAATCAAACATCTTTAAAAAAATTACAAAAGGCAGCAACATTTCTGAAAGTTAACATTGCAGCTGTTGATAATTTTACAGCTAGTAAAGTTTTCTGTATCAAGAATAAATAAAATAATCAGTATCAAATAAATAATTAGTATCTCGATTATCAAAGTATCACAATCAGTTTTCAGAATCTTCTGTAATTGAGTCATTCAGGTTTTTCACTTTGGAAGTTTCAGATTCGCCTTGATGAATAAACTTTTGTTGGCTCAGTTAACTAGAACAATATCCTGCACTTCTTTGGGTTTCCATCGGCATATTATATATCTTTTTGTCTTCACTTGTTAGTCATGTATCTTTTATATAAGTAATATCAAACAATTTAAAAAATTTTTATTAATATTTTGGTTTTCCTAAATATTTAACATAATCTGCTAAAATATTTTTTATTTTATGATGAGCTTTGATAAAGGTCAAATTTAGCACAATTCTCTCAGTTTATAGAAAACTATTTTGATTCCACTTAAACTTTTCTAAACAGTATAGTTATTAGAGTTTTAACTTTCCTTAAATTCTTTAATAACATTTTAAAATCTATATTTTTTTTCTCTAAATTTTTAGTCCAGTTTTTATTGTTATTGCTAATCAAATACTTTGATTGTAAACTATAACTAACATTTTAGAATAATTTCATTAATTAATTAATTTCATTAACATTCAGAAACATTTCAGAAACATTTAATAAATTAATTGGTAGTATGAAGCTATTTAAAATCTATATTTTTTTCTCTAAAATTAGTTACATTTAAAAAAGATGATTATTCAAAAATATTTAAAAAGTTTTTTAAAATGAAGCTTTGATTTGCATAAAACATATTATTACAAATATTAAGTATATTGTTGTTTTCAGAGATGGTTTTTATTGCATATTCATTCTGTTTTTAAATTTATGTATTTGATAAAAAAAAATTAATGTAATATAACAACTTATCTTTAAAAAGCATAACTTTGGTATAGCATTATTTAAGAAAATATTTTTCCTTTAGTCAATGACTTTTTTTAATATAATATCAAATAACAGATATATTCAAGCAATACACATAAATACTCTAATGTTTAGGGTTTCAAAAATGTCATAAAAGTTATTAAAAGTCAAATCTCTTATGTGCAACCACTTCATTAAATAAAAAATCCTTCTAGAAAAACCAAAAATTTGAAATTTTAAAATTTTGAATAATCTGATTTTAAAATTTTAAAACTTTCAGTTAAGAGAGTACATTTTTGATTGTTAAATTTAATTTTTTAAAATGTCATAACTATTATGAACAAAGATTGTAAACTGGTAATTTGATTTATAAGGAAACATTCTTACTGATCCTAAACAACATCAATAAAAAAGATAAAAAGAGAACATGAAATAATGGAATATTGATTTTAAATTATGTTAGGGAACATAGAATTGTAATAAAGATGGTATATTATTAGCTTGTGTGAGTATTTTTTTTTGAATCCAATTATTGTATCATGATAAGTTTTTGCAGAGAAATACTTTACATATTTATATTGACAAAGATTATGCCATTAATTTTATCTTTCAAATTTTTTATTTAATTTTTAAGAAATTGAAAAGTGATTCATGAATGCTTGATGTTGCCATCAAAATGATTGAAAAACATTAGAAACTTTTACAGAGGCCTAAAGAATAAGTTAAAATATCAATAATATATATTAAAATAAAGTAAATCATTCAAATATACTAACAACAGTAAAGGCATGAGAAAACCACTTGAAGGATGCTATATAAACAAACCACTATCAATTGTGCCAAAATCTTTTCAAGTGCTTATTAGAGCATAGAAAGTAGAATGTTTAAAACAAACCCAAATTAACAACCATATAAAAATTAAGAATTGTTGAGAAAGTGATGGATATGAGAATACATAACTTATTTAAGAATATATCTAATATTAGATAATAATAATACTGGTCTATTGTGGTCATGTTTATAGTCATTTTTATGGATTAGTATAAGAAATGCTGTTTTAAAAAGAGTAGGAGACACATTCAGTGATAAATGAAAGACTTAGTTAATAAGTATTGGAGAAATATCATAAGTAAGAAATTGAAGAACAGATGTTGGAATGCATTTAAGAACAGAAGTCTTGTAACAGTTTCAACAAAAAAAGAAACTGATTATAGTTTACTTTGGTCAGTAAATTTAATAAACATTGGATGAAAGTTTGGTTTTTTTATTTACTTACGGAAGTCAGGCGTAAAAAATTACTCAAAATATCCATAATGTATATTTAAATAATTATAATTAAGTTTATAAGTAAAAAAAAAGTTTTATCATCATTCATGTGACATTTATTCAGAGGTCGTAAAAAAAAAAGCAGAATTTAAAGCAGAAAAGAAGAAGCAAATTATTTTATAAAAGTAAAACTTAATTTTAACAGACTTTAAATTAAATACGATTTTAAAAAATTAAATTTAGTTTTAATGGAATGTATAATAGTAAAATTTAAAATTTAAAATTTAGTTTCAAATAAATGTAAAATAGTTTTGCAATTTTTATTATAATTTTTTTCTAATCGTCTGCTAACTAATTCATTACGTAAAATATAAATCTCTCCATCACAGACTCCATCATCTCCATCATAGATTATTATAAGCGAAGGAAATATAAAAACATTTTTTTCAACTAAACTTTCAGTGAGATTTAAAACTAAATTTAATTGCAATACAGTATTTGATAATATTTTCAAAATATCAATAGTTTTTAGGCTCCTGTAACAAATATAATCTCGATAATTACAAAATATTAAAAGCAAAGGATTTTAAATCTGAAAGTAGAAAAGAGGATGTTACCAATAGTTTACAATATTACTTTTATTTTCAAAAATTATTTCTAGACTACTCTTAGCCCTATAATGAAAACATGGCTAGGATATGCAAGAAATCTGCAGAATGTGAAAATTTTTACAAAAAAAAAAACAGGCAGCTCAAACTGTTGGCGGGCGACCAAAATTAGCAAACTGGCCACATTCAGCCACCCTTTTGGGGACCAACCAACTAAAAATCTGAGTGTACACCCCTGTATACGTACCTATAGCTTGATATCTCCCTCTCTCTCTCTCTCTCTCTCTATAAATATATATATATATATAAATATTTATATATATATATATATATATTTATATATATATATATATATATATATATATATATATATATATATAAATATATAAATATATATATATATATAAATATATATATATATATATAAATATATATATATATATAGACAGAGAGAGAGAGAGAGAGAGAGAGAGAGAGAGAGAGAGAGAGAGAGAGAGAGAGAGAGAGAGAGAGAGAGAGAGAGAGAGAGAAGGGAAAAGGGGAGTTAAAGACAGCGAGTATGCGGTTTCACTTTTTTGCCAAAAAACTAGATTTCAATTTTTTTTAACAAAAGCATCTTATTTCACAAGTTTAAAAAATGAATATAGTGTTATGTAAATTAGATATGTCAAATTAACTAAAAGTTTTTTTGTTTCTAATGTTTTGAAAAATTTAAGTATCAGTATTGTTTTTAAAGGTTTTTAATTAGACATACTATTGCATTTATTTAAAGAGCAAGTTTTTTCATCTGTATTACTTCCATTGCATGGTAAACCTCCATATTTTGGTAATGGATTTGAGCAGCTACGATACGTTGTTTTTACACCATCTTGACACGGTTGACTGCATAATGACCACAAAGACCATTGGGTCCATCCACCATTCACTGTGAAAAAAAAAAGTTTTTATATTCATAAAATTTCGTTTTAACTTAAACTTAACTTAAATTAAAAACATTACAAAAAAAACATTTAAAAACATAAAAAACATTCACCTTGACATATTTTATTGTTTTCAAGGTATCGCACATTTAAACCAAGACAATCATATCCCCCATCAGCTGGTGCAGGATTGTTACAATACCTCTCTAGTCTAATAGAGCAAATACAAAGGGAGTTTGAGCATGATTCATCAGTTGTCCAATTGCTCCAATTCCCATCAACTAAAATTTATTTTTAATTCTTTTTTATAAACTAATCATAATATAAAAAAACAAATAAATTTAATATAAATAAATTAGGACATAACCAAATTATACTTTAAATGTTTTTAACAACTATACTTAAAGAATCATACCAATTTATGATATTTATAATAAAATTACAATAAACTAATAATAAATATTATAACATTATAATTTAATTACAATCAAATTATTATATGCTATAGCCAATTAATAATTTTATAGTTAAATATATTACAATTAATTATTTCATTTTATCATTAGGTATATATATATATATATATATATATATATATATATATATGTATACATATATATATATATATATATATATATATATATATATATATATAAATATATATATATATATATATATATCAGAGTGTTAACTAGCCTGGTGGCACCGCGTATAACACCGGAATTCCCAATTTTTTTAAATTTCCCAAAGTTCAAAAAATTATTAAAAAAACAACCTTTAATCCTGTTATTAACAGACTTAGATTTTTAGTTTTACGCAAGAAATGTAGAAATACTTAGTAAATGAAGAAAATAATTTAGTTGAACGAAAACAATTACTTTCTTTACTAATGAAAAAGCGAAGGAAGTCACTCAATTCAAAGTCATTCTAAAAGCGCGGCGATTTCTTCAAAAATAAAATAAAAACTGTATTTTCTAATTGACGACGTCAGTTGTTCTTTGGATTTTTTATTTCGCTTGTTACTTTGTTTTTTTATTCGTGTTTTTATTTTAGACTTTTTATTTACAATACAAAAATTTTAAACTAACGAATGTTGTTTATCTTTAGTTAAGAATATAACAAAAATTTTAGCACAGTAATTATTCAAAAAATGACTTTGGTGGATGTAAATGTCATTTCAAAATTTCATTAAATAAAAGAATAAAAAGTTTTTATTAAGGTAATTAAAAATTCTGTTTGTAAATTAAATTTGCTGGTAAAGCATTTTAGTGTAAGCATTTTATTATTAACTTAAATCATTTGTGTTTGTAAATGTTATAAATTATTTGCGTAAAACAAAAAAAGAATACTACATTTACATAAGGTTTTGCAATTTTTGTTTAAATTTCGCAAAGAAATATTTTAATAAACATAAAGTTTAATTTACTAAAACAAAATTAATAAATACAAAAATCAATTTTTTTTTAAATTTACACATTTTACTCAAGGTTACAACTTAGAGAAATTAGTCGCTATGATTTACTTGCGTATCTCCCCCGGCCGTAGTTGTTTATTGAATTTAATTGTAAAATACAGTGAAAGTTTTTCTTACAAACATTTTATTTGACCAAAAAATTTACTCATAAAATATGGACATTTTATTTGACTAAAGTGACGAAACCTTTTTTAACAACGCAAATTTTTTTAACTTTTTATCCATTCTATTCGAACAAATTTCCATTCTATTGAAAAACGTTTCGCTTTAAAGACCTTGATATTCTTGAAATCTTTGACGTTCTATTAGTAATATTGATTTAAGTCAATTAAATAAAAGCGACAACAAAAATGCCTTCAAATAATGGAAAATACTATTTAAGAAAAAAATATAACAAAATTCAATCAAAAAATATTGTAACGTTATTTAAGAAACATAAAGAAACAACACGTGTGCAAACTATAGTCAACAATAGAAATCAGTAGTAAGCAAAAGTCCTCATCAGCCTGCATCTATTGTTAACGAACGTCCTCATCAGTCTACATCATCAGTAAGTGAAAGTCCTCATCAGTCTAAATCAGTAGTAAACGAAAGTCCTCTTCAGCCTACATCAGCAGTAAGTGAAAGTCCTCATCAGTCTACGTCATCAGTAAGTGAAAGTCCTCATCAGTCTAAATCAGTAGTAAATGAAAGTCCTCTTCAGCCTACATCAGCAGTAAGTGAAAGTCCTCATCAGTCTACGTCATCAGTAAGTGAAAGTCCACATTAGTCTAAATCAGTAGTAAATGAAAGTCCTCTTCAGCCTACATCAGGAGTAAGTGAAAGTCCTCATCAGTCTACATCATCAGTAAGTGAAAGTCCACACCCGTCTAAATCAGTAGTAAATGAAAGTCCTCTTCAGCCTACATTAGCAATAAGTAAAAGTCCTCATCAGCCTACATTAGCTGAAAGCGAAAACGATGTATATGCAGTTCCTTTAACTTCAGTTCTTGGAAAAAGAAAAAAAAACAAAGTCACACCAGCACAAATACCAATCAAAAATGTAGATGACCTACGAAATAAAACAACAGAAAAGTATGAGATGTTTTTTCCCGATTTTTTTTTATTCGTCATCAAAACAAGGTTGGTTTTGTAAAGTTTGCATATCGTTTGCCCCTGGAAAAAAAAGTAATCGTGCATTTATTGAAAACCCTGGCAAATTTGCAGATCACCCCTCGGAGCGTGCGAAAGATCACTTAAATACACATAGGCATACTATAGCTTTAAAAAATAAACAAGCTTTTGATGAAATATCTAAACAAGACTCGAGTATCTGGAAAATGCTGTGTGAAAATACTCTTGCAAAAGAAACATTAAAAACAAGTAACTCTCGCTTCGTTATTAAAACCTTCTTTAGAGTCACGCATTTGTTAATCAGGAAAAAATGGGCACATACTCATAATTTTTCAGACACTATTGAACTTATTGCTGCATGTGGTTGTAAGAAAGTTAAGGCGCACGTTTTGTCTGGCCCAGCAAACGCAACATATATGTCTCCAAAATATATTGCAAAGTATATAAACATTATCTTTGATTTTGTCAAAAATCCTTTACTCGAGTCACTTAGAAGAGGTGGGAGTTTTTCTTTTTATTCGGATGAAACTTCTGACATTACTTCGATTGAACAGTTAACTATACATGCCACTTTCGAACACAACGGCATCGTTAAAGAACATTTTATAGGGATAGTTCCTTTAAGTAAGCTCACCGGTTCTAGTCTATCAGCTCCAAATGTTTTTGATGTTATTCAAAATTTTTTTAGAGCTAACAGTATCTCATTTAAAAATGCAGAATTGACACAACAAGCGTCAATTCTGGTGAAAAAGGAGGTTTAAAAACTTACATTGAAGATGCTGTGCCACTGTGTGTTTGGATTGGGTGTACAAGTCACAAACTTGCGTTATGTTTTAAACATATTTTGAAAGACTTTCCTACTATTATGGAGGTAGATATTTTTTTACTTAACCTATGGAAGTTTTTTAAATACCGTACACTAGCCATGCATTTGTTGCAAGAATGCTCCGAAATCTATGGAGAACTAGAATCCATAGTTCCAGTGTGTCTAAGTGTAACTCGTTGGATTGCACACGATCGAGCTTGTTTAGTTGTGTTCAAAGGTTATAAACCAATTTTACAAGCTTTGTCAACATGTTACACCAAACGAAAAGAAGCAGAAGCACTCGGGCTATTTATACAAGTGAGTTCACAATCTAACATTGCAACAATATTAATGCTCTTAGATGTGTTTGAAGCCATTCGCCCACTTGTGCTAGCACTACAAAGTTCGCAAGTAGGAATTAGTCTCAGCGACATTCCAACTTATGTCAATCAAGCAAATCATAGTTTAAATGATTTAGTTTCGGGTACTCGACGAAACTATTTCACGGAAAAAAATTTTATTGAAATGAAATCAGCGACTGATGAAATAATTTTTTCGTTTCAAAATTATGTTATTTAATAAACGCCGAGAATGGGAAAACAGTTTCGATATACGTATATCAAAAGAAAAAGATCAAGAGATAGTAAAAAATTTAATTAAGTCAAGAAACAATTTTATGCCTCAAGAGATATGGAAGGTGATTAATAATGACCCTGTTTTGATAAGTGTTTATGCTAATTGTATGTTTTTGACTAAGTTACTCCTTATAGTTCCTTTGAGTGTAGCTTGCGTTGAAAGATTTTTTTCAGAATTAAAAATAGTTAAAAACCGTCTTCGAAATCAGCTAAGCCAACGCACATTAGAAAGCTTGATGATGATTGCAATTGAAGGTCCAAAGGAGTGTTTTGACGACGATTTGTTAGAGTACTTTGTAGACGAGTTAAAATCCAAATATGAGAATTATGTTGTAAATTGATAGTTTACAACATAAATCTCATATTTGGATTTTTTTATTTGAGACTACAGACTATTGATGAATATTTACTGTTTGTAATTTTTTTCATGAATTATTCACGGTGATTTATTTGTATTCCAACTGTGTTTTTACAATTTTTGCTTGTTGCAATTTAAACTAATCTAAAAGTTCTGTTGTACAAATTTAAATTTTATACTTATAATAAAAAAAAGTAAAGGAATAAGAAAGAATTCTGTATTTACAGCCATACAAGGTTATTGTAATCTAAGAAACTTTTGGAATGATAAAGCTTTTTCTTTTTTTTTTTTTACTCACCAGCCGAGCCGACATCAGCCTAAATTCCCAATCTGATAGAAACGCGGTATAAATTTTATTCCTGGGCAACACTCTGTGTGTGTGTATATATATATATATATATATATATATATATATATATATATATATATATATATATATATATATATATATATATAATATATATATATATATATGTATATATATATATATACATATATATACAGTATCAGACAAAAAGAGTGCAACCTAATAATGCTAATTTAGTTTCTTTATATAAAAGTGCTGCATTTTTTCAATTTAGAGAAATAACTATGTAACTGTTTAGAGACAAAGTTTTATTCATCACAAAGTTCATTATTTGTACACAAAAATTATTAATTTAGTCAAAAGTATTAAAAAAAGTTGATTTCCTTCTGGACAAAACAAGGGCAACTCGACAAAATGTTAACCAAACTGTATTTCGCTATCAATATTTCGTGCCGAATCCTTTGCTATAGATCATAGCCTTGCATTTTCGAGGCATAGATTCGATCAGGTGATCAATGAAACTTTGTGGAATCGCTGCCCAGGCCATTTGGATTTGTTCAAACAGTTAATCCTTATTACGAACACCTTCACGATTAAATCTGCGGTTGACGATCTCCCACAGGTTCTCAATAGGGTTGAGATCCGGAGATTGAGGCGGCCAATCCATCACCAATAGGTGGTTTTCTTAAAACAAATGCTTGACTACTTATGCAGTGTGTTTCGGATTGTTGTCTTGCTGAAAAACCCATTTTATTGGCATATTCCATTCATCATGAGGTAACATAACATCTTTCAGGATAATTTTTTATATGAAACGGTCCATTATTCCATCGTTTCAATGTATTGGACCTTGACCATTAGCAGAAAAACACCGCCAGACCATTACATTGCCTCCATCATGCTACACGGTCTTATGAAAGTAACGTAAATATAGGTGTTTTCCAGCCAGTCAACATACACGGCAAATGCCATCGCTCCCAAAGATGTTGAACTTAGATTTATCACTGAACAGGACAGTTCGCCATTTCTGCACATTCCAGTCAATAGGAGATGTAGCAAACAGGAGTCTTTTCTTCTGGTTTTTTAGTGAAATCAGCGGTTTCTTTGCAGGGTGTCGAGAAAACAATCTGGCTTCAACAGCACGTCGTCTGATTGTTCGGTCCAATACAGGCAGCTCTAATTGCTTTTGTATCTCGACTGATGATATCCAGGGATCATAGAATCCTCTCTAAAAGTGGTGGAACGCGGTCTTCCACCTTTGTTATCTGCTGCTAACTTCCCCGTAGAACGATATTTGGAACATAGTCTTGATACATTCCATTTTTTCACGCGATATATATCACAAATACTTTTTTGTGAAATTCCACTTACGTAATCGCCAATAATTTTCTTTCTTAGTTGCAATCCCAGACTGTCGGGAGCCATTTTTGCACTTGAAGTCATAAAAATAATAAAAATAAATAATCATGCTTCTCAAGGCTTACCGTGTTACATTTACCTTATGATGATACAATAATACTCTGTGGAACACAACGTCTTGGTTCGATGTGGACTGTATTGATGTAATGAAACACTTGTTGTATTTCACTTTTTGTATTGATGTTCTTCGATAAAATACTTTGATAAAACACACTTTGATAAACTGTCTTGATATTACTGACTGATTGACTTCCATATACTGACTGAATTACATGTCGATTTACATGTCTCTTATATAGTAAAATGAACCTGTGTGAGCCTGTTCTGAAAGATTCTAAATGCTTCTTTTCGATGCTTCTGGAAGCTTCTGGAAGCGTCTGGATGCTTCTGAATGTTTCTGGATACTTCTGGATGCTACTGGATGCTTCCAGATGCTTCTTCTGGAAACTTCTGGAAGCTTCTGCATGCTTCCGGAAACTACTGGAAACTTCTGGATACTTCCTTTAATTCTTAAAAAACTTCCGTGACGTTGACACGGACCAAACTTAAGAAATCAAAACAAACCAATAAAGTTGGACTTGTTTTGTCCGATGCAAAATGGCACTTGTCAACGAAATTCTGCCTGTGTGCTGTCACCTGTCAGCTGATTGCTCATGTCAAGGCGTGCTATGACTCCAGACTCCTGAACTGTTTGCTGTGGTAGTATAGTTCGTTTCGTTTTTAAGACATGTAAAATTAGCAACACTTTTTAGCATTGTTCGATGTTGGTTGCAAATGTTTTGTCCAATACTGTATATATATATATATAATTATAAATATATATATATATATATATATATATATATATATATATATATATATATATATATATATATATATATATATTTATATATATATATATATGTATGTATTATATATATGTATATATATATATATATATATATATGTATAAATATATATATATATATATATATATATATATATATATATATATATATATATATATATATATATATATATATATATATATATATGTATATATATATATATATATATATTTATATAATATATTTTCATAGATTTCTTAGGGCAGGTCATTAAAGAACTTTTTTTTAATTTCAGTTTTCACAAAGTGTACAGAGTTTAGATTGTTGTAATGATCATTTTTAACCTATTTTCTCGTTTGTGCAACACACACATGTTTTGCGCTACACCCGCACATCTTGTGCATTTGTTTAAAAATTTTATATAACAAACTTATTTGACATTTTTTATGTTATCATTTTCACTGATGTTACAGTATTTTTTTTTTTGCTGTTTCTAAGTAAAGATTCATATCAAGTTCTTGCAAGTACTTTTTAATGGCAACACAGAATGCCACTGCCAATCTTACTTTTGGACAATCAACAAGATTTAATGAATCGATGACTACTACTAAAGCCGATGTGTTTCATCACTATATGCTTTTGCAACAAGATTAGAATCTTAATGGAGCACCAAGAAAGACACTGGCAGTGTTGTGTCAAAGAATTTCAGAAGAATAATTTCAACCATAAACCACAATGGAATCTGTCTTGAGGTTTAGCGCCTCCTAAAAATGGCTCAACTTCTGTACAAAACTTATGTTAACAGAAGAGAAAGTGACAAATCATAAAAAGATAAAAAAACCTTTAATGAAATGTTTGACATTTGCTCATGCACATGCTACAATAGAGGTATTAACAGCAAAGATTGTAAATGTGACATAAAAAAACCTGTTTTAGAATGAGAAGATTTTATTGGTCAAAAGAAGAGAACAAACTAATTAGGATTTATTGATAAAATTGTTTCAACAAAAACGAAAAGAACTTATGAAAGGAAGCAAAAGTTACAAGAGTGTGCTGAACAAGAAATGATTTGGTTTTCTGTAATTTCTTCCTGTTCAGGAAAATTTGGGATTGATTCCTCAGGGATTTGTAGCAGAATTAAGTGAAGATTAATATTATCTGTCATGCCTTTTTTTCTGGACATGTTTCTCCATTGCTTCAGCATCATTTTCCTGGACCATTACACAATGCAAGATAGTTTACATGAGCCAACAGAGTATTGCGTTTATATGTTTCGACTGTCGACCCTGATGCCGCATTAGTTGATTTTGTACACATAAGTTTAAATGTGTATGCTCCTGCTTGATTTTACATCAAATGACATCCATCTGCAAGTCATGGCTCAAAGAATATAAATTCTGGCTCAAAGAATACAAATTAATACAAACTCTTTTTTTGCATATCCAAAAAATATTTTAAACATGTTAGCTGATGAACGACAAGAAGCTTGCAAAACTGCAATCGATAGAATATTGGAAGCACGGCTTAACAAAGAAGGTAAAGAAAGGAATTTTGAACTATAAAAAACACTCAATACTTTTTCAAATGATAATACTAACATGATAGACTAGAAAAGAAGTCACACCTCCGCCTTTACTTAGTAATAAAACAGAATCAGAAATAATAAAATATGAAAAAAAACCTTTGCAACTTTTAGACATACCATGTCAAAGTCAAAGTGTTGAAAGACATGTTGCTATTGTTAAAAAAGTATCAGCAGACCGGATTGGACATTACCATATAAATGTTAATTACAAGTGATAAATTTAACTAAATTGCTTTGACAAAATTTTATTGGAGATAAACTCAGCAAAATTTTCAGTAGCATTCTTTTTTAAAATACCTAATGTCACACAATTAGCTTTTACTTCCATAATATTTTTTAGCTTTTACTTCCATAATATTTTTTAGCTTTTACTTCCATAATAATTGTTTAATAGTGATAAAAATTTGTATTTTTCAAGGTGAAAATTCAAAAATGATGGTTAAAACATTAAAAACTTTAAAATGGTACAACCCTTTTTTCAATAAGTAAAAAACAAACTTAACAATATAAATTTTTTTAAAACAAATTAAAGTTTTGTTAAAACAAACTCAAAAAATACATGATTTTTCAATTTTTAAATTAAGTTTAACTTTAATAGATACAATTTGTCAATTCACAGATTTTGACTTAGAAATTAAAAATTTGTTAAAGATACTTTTTTTTTTTATAACTAAAAAATGAAATAGCCTTATGAATAATAAATAAAGTTGTTAAATTGGTTTAAAAAACAAAGAAATTTGTCAGCAGCAAACTTATGTAAAATCTAAAGATTCAAGAAGGTTTCGAGTCTTAATGATGCACAATGGATCAAAGTGTGGTAAAACCAAACAAAAAAGTTTTGAAATTGAAAAAATGGCAAGAATCCTTCGACATATTATTAAGCCAGAAATTATATTTTATTAGAAAATATTTTTGCAATAAAATATCATATTTGTTATTTAAATATTGTCTTGAAAACTTTTCATCAAAAAAAAACAAAAAGTGTGAAAATTTTCTTTTTTTATATTTTTTAAAAACTTTTATTTCTTAAAGAACTTTAAGTTTATTTTATTACTGTATAAATAACTTATATATTATTGTGTGAATATTTAAATTAAATAAAAAGACCATTTTGTTTGCACTTTATATAAATGTTTTTAACAAAGAAAACATCTTTTATTTTGAGTAAAAAAAGACAAAAAAACTTTTAAATATATCATTTAAAACCAATGGATCAACCTGTATCAACTGCCTAAAGTTATATATCATTAAACAACACTATGATGTTGATCTCGTGGTTCAAAAACTACCTGCCTATAGCTGCCTAAACAAATACAATTTTAAATTTAAATAACTACGTCCACAATTCTCATTATTGTATTTTTTATCAATAATAATAAATTTAAGAAAAATCAAAACAAAATAACTGTAGTTTGACTTAATAATAACTTTTTTACAGACTTGAAGTTTTGATAAGATTTAAAATAGACTTTAAGTTTTAATAAGTTTTAAAAAAGATAATTTTCATTTGTTTTATTTCTAGTTGATTAGTATTCTCTCAATAAACTTTTAGATCACTTTGAAATCATTATTTGTCATTTTTTATGCTATCATTTTAAAATAATAAAAACTAAATAAAATACAAAACTATGAACTTGTACCTTGTACAAGTTTGAGTCACTACCAATATTATTTATTTATTACTTATTTTAAAGTTTCCGCAAACAATAAAACATATTCGATAAAAAAAAAAAAAATAACGGGACAACAACCAATAAGAAATAAAGGAAAAGCAGTAAATTATGTGGTTAAAGTGGTTAATTTACTTTATAACAAAATAACGAAAAATTATTAAATTGAAATAGTAGCCATTTGAAAATGGATCAAAGATCCATTTTCAAATGACCGGAAAATAATTTGCTGCAAAATAATGATATACATGCGATAGTTTTAACTTTTGTTTCCGAAAGCAATTTTGAAGAATCTTCAATTATTTCGAAAATCATTTATAAAGCCAAAAAAAAGTGGAAAAAATTAAATAGAACGAGTGCAGTATTTGAACAAAAAAAAAAAAATTGGTTAGAGGAAATTATATTTGATTGGAAAAAACAAAGCTTGAAAAAAAACCTGTGGTATGTTTACTTTAACTATGAATAAAATTTATTATAATTTATGCAACTTATTTCTATTCTTATTAAATAATTAAATTGTTAACTTATTGTTATAATTTAAGGTGGACACCTTTCAGTTTTGTTTAAAGATGCGTATGTGCAAACAAAAGATCATATAGTTTCTAAGCCTTCAGATAAATACAATTTGAAAAAACTTGTATATGCAGCGAGTAAGTTTGAAAAAAGATAAAAGATTTACAGAAGATTTACAAAAGTTGTTAAAAAAATTTGCAACAAAGAATTATCGACAGGATAATTCTTTGTTAGAACAGTCCTTAGTGTTAGTCTTTTACATAGGAACAGTCCTTAGTGTTAGTCTTAGATGCTAATTTATTCTAAGAAACTTATTAGCATTTAAGAAATAATGCTCTTTAATTTAACTCTCTATACCCATCATATCATATAGTAAAAGAGGCTAAAAATAAATGCTACCCAGAAAATATTCAGGTCGGTGACTATTCTGCAGAGGTACCATTACAAGATCTTCTTTTTCGTACTACACCAACATTATGTTCAGCTTATTCATGATATTCATATAAGCTCCAAACGTCCGCAAAACTCTGTATCCACCATGATGGGTGGCAAAAAAATGTAAAAAATATTAGATACTAAAAGTCTATCTGTTGAAATTGATTTAAATTCTTCTTTGCTTACAATTAAGCAAAAAAGAGATACAAAGAAAAATTATCAGTTCTAGAGATTATTTTTGATCCATATTCTTTATCAGAAAAAGACTGTGAACTAATAACATAGACAAATGGGCTAATCTAGCTTTTGCTGATATATACAGCTATCTAATCAACTTTCCAAGTCAGTTTACAAGTTCTAGTTTAAAATCTTTTAAAGTTTAAAGGTCTTGAATCTTACAACTCTGTAACCAGTAGTCTTGTTCACAACGTTCTTTTAAAGTTCATTCATGGTCTATATATATTGTTACCAGTCGTGTAAGCCATCGTCAGAGCATTTGTTCTTCAACTCCAACAAGGGTATGGGTTAGGGTTAAAGAAGATGGTGAAGTTATAAATGCAAAAAATCAATCTTAATCAAGTTATGGTTTAGAGCACGTGCAGGGTTTATAACAGCAAGTAAATTTAAAGCTTATTGTCATTTAAATAAAGCCATGCCTTCTAAAAATTTAATAATGCAAATTTATTATCCGTCAGAAAATAAAGTTATTACCAAAGCAACAAAGAATGGCTGTGATAATGAAATTGTAGCTAAAAACTATTTAAAATTACATCTATTAACAACTCACAAAAATATTGAAATTTTTGATTGTGGATTGCTTAGAACACACAGATGGCCATACCTCGGAGCAACTCCTGATGGTATTATGAAATGTGCATGCTGTTCTCATGAATACATAGTTGAGATAAAATGTCCATTTAAATGCACAAAAAAAAATGTCTTTGAACTGGCAAATAATGATAAAGAGTTTTCCATGAAAATTAAAGATGGAAAACATTATTTAAAAAGAACTCAATATTATTATCAAGTTCAGCTACAAATGTTAATTTTAAATATTCCGATTTGCTATTTTATTGCCTATGATGGTGAAGCTAGTCTAATTGAAAAAATTTATGTTGATAAAGAATTCCACTCTGAAAACTTAAACAAAGCAAGAGATTTTTTTATTTTAGAGATATTGCCTGAACTCCTTGCTAAATGGTATTCTAGAAATAATACAATTGTAAATATTGGGGCAGTAAAACAAAGTAGCAATTTTGAAACAATATGTACTTGCGATTTAACTGGCGCTATAAAAACCTACCATCTTAATTGTCTTGGACTCACAAGCAAACCAATTGGAAAATGGTTTTGCCCATATTGTTGCCAAAAGAAAACCAGAATTAAAAAAAAAAGTTTTAAATGAATAAATTAATATAATACTACATTTATAAATTTATAAAAAAAACATATTATATTAAAATAAAAGTCAATCAATAATACTACAGAACAAAGGTTACATAAAGCAGAGCAAACAGTTTGAATATCGTTTAGTTTACATATTCCATCATCTGTTCGACTGATTAGTTTATTAGGAAGTATTCCTTTCAAAAGTATGTATTTACTTCTTAAGAGTCTAATTAAACATTTGGCATGTATTTGTACATAGGCAATCTCTCGTGTCCAATCAACTTCTATTTGAGATAACAGAGACCTTCCTCGTGTAAAAGCAGGAAGTTTTAGTTCTGCACAGTATAAAACAATGGAATTTGCAATGGTAAAACCTCTGTCTGCTAACACCTGATCACCAATAAGTAAATTACTTAATACTCCAGAATTTTCTGTAATATAAATGTTAGATACTCTTCCGTCCCAAGCTACAACAAATGATATTGAGTTTTGTGGAGTAATGTCAATTAAAACTTTAACAGTACTATGGTATTTATATTCTGAAAAAGTTTGAGCACTAGCTGTCTGATCTTTTGGTTTTTCAATAAAAATCTTAAAGCAATCAATAATTACAACACATTTAGGAAGAAATTCTCGAAAACAAGTTGGCATTGTTCTCCTAGTTAAATCTCTCTCTGGCCATTACAAGAAACCATTTTTCAAAGATTCGTGATATGGTTGGTTGACTTATACCAAATCTGTACGCTGTATCTTGTTCCAGCAAATTTAGATGCAGTTTCATTAAAACAATACAAAATTCTTGCGACTTTGTCATAGTTGAAGCATTATTAGCTGGCGCATAGTTTTCAATTAAGTTAAAAACATGTTTAAAAACATGTAAATCAGGAAGACTTGTATAAAATTGAACTTTATTTTTGCCTTTTATTAGTTTAAAAGTAGTCTCATCAATTTGATTTTAAAATTTTTTGTTTTTCTTGACGAGTGCAGTATTTATATTCTTTAGTTTTTGTATGATATATTTAGATTTCATATTTTCCTATTGAAGAAGTTCAATTTCTGCTTGACTGTCTTCTTTTATTTTTTTAATTGAATTTTTAAACTTCTTGTTTTCTTCTTTCAACTCCCTTATATTTTTGAAAGTTTCCGATTCTTCAACAATTTCTTATTGCAAACAACTGTTAATACTATTTTCTTCAATAAGCACTTTTTCAACAATTTTTTATTATATATTATATATATATATATATATATATATATATATATATATATATATATATTATATATACACATATATATATAAACATATTTATATAAGCATATATATATATATGTATATATATATATATATATATATATATATATATATATATATATATATAAATATATATATATGTATATATATATATATAAATATATATATATTGTTGTATATAAATATATATACATATATATGCATGTATGTATATGTAAATTTATAAGTGCTTGTGTGTTTATATATTTCACATTTAATAAATCCACGCAAAGGAGATTTGACTCACCAATACTAAAATGCTCACTGCAAATGTAAGTCAACTCCAAATATGGCAAAATCTTTCAATTTAAGAAAGCAATCCATAATCTCCTTCGCTCTTCTTCTTTCGGAAACCTATGAAAAGGAATTGCGCTATCTTTAATTTTTCTGTTTTCACAGTATGGTGCGCAACAGCTTTTTACCATTTGTACATTTGTTTACACCTTTTTGCCACCCATCATGGCGGATATAAAATTTTGTGGATGTTCGGCACTCATACGAATATCATGAATATTATTGTGTTGAATTTGCCTGTGCTTAAAGGGTGTATTAGGCTAATTCTAATATACAAAGCTGACTTTGATGGTGCAACAGGGCAATTTGTTTATAAACAACAGTCAGATCATATAAGTGAACTTAATACTGATGAATCGCTTTTCATAACTTGCTTTGTTCCTGTAGAACTATATTGTTTCAAAGATGAGAAAAAACAGGTTGTTTAGAGAAATCCAAAACCATCAGCAACAAGTTACTGTATGCCTCTTAGATTTAAATATAGAAAAGAATCAAAAGAAGTAGTTCTTGCAGAATATGAGTCAATTATAGCTTCTATTAAAAATATAACATCATCAAATGTATCTGTTTTATTGGAGGACGGTACAATGAAGGAAGTTGTAGTACAACCTATTGTAAATATAATAGTGATAGATGGAAAAATTTCAACTATAATTTCCACAGCTACTAACTCTTACCAATGCTATTCAGTGTGTGATGTATATCCAACCAAAATGAACAATCTATCTTAAAAAGTTTTTAAAAAAAAAGGCAATATTAGACATGGTGTTTCAACTTTGCATGTTTGGATAAGGTTTTTAGAATGTATAATCCATATCTCTTACAAAATGAAAAAAGTAATGTTAAACTGAGAAAGATTCAAGTTCAAGCTGAACTTCCAAAAAAGATGGGTCTAGTCATAGACCAACCAAGGGCAGGTACATCGAACGATGGTAACACAGCTGATTGGTGATTTTTTCACATAGGTATTTTTTTCAGCAATACGATGTCTCAGCTAATATAATGAACATAGATGCAAATCTTATAAAAAGGCTTCATATTATTCTGGCCACAATATCATGTGATTATGACATTAGCTCATCAAAATTTAAAACACTCTGTTGGGAAACTGCTTTGCTATATGAACACCTGTACCCTTGGTATCCTATGACCCAAACACTTCATAAGATATTGATTCATGGCAATGAAGTCATTGAATTATTTACTCTTCGATTATGTATGTATTCTGAAGAGGCTTGAGTGGCTACCAATAAAGATTTTTCGTTAAAATTTTATAAGAAAATGTGCTTGGAAAAAAAAAACAATGTAGACCTTTTCCATCTTTTATATGCATCTGATCCTTTAATTTGCACATTTAGAAAGAAGATGCATAACAAAAAAAAAGTCTACCGTCTGGTGTCATTGAACTGTTGAATGAGCCAATAATAGAATGGCTAGAAAATGTCACTTTTGACCCACTGTGTGATGTAGAAAAAGAGTTGATAGTTTTTCTAGGATTTAATAAATAAAAATGTAATGGTTTGCATACATCCAAAGCTGCATTGTGATGTATGCAAACCATTACATTTTTATTTATTCAAACACTATAAGCGTTATTCCACAATTCATTGAATGAATTGTGGAATAACGCTTGCTTAAAGCGTTATTCCACACAATTCATTCCACACAATGGGAAAAAAAAATATTAGCAAAATATTCCCTGAAGAAAATATGTTTGATATTTGAAGTGTTTTTAAAAAGATGTATTAAAACTATTCTTTAACTTGCTGGAGAGTTGAAAAACATTGTATTAATGCTATTCCTAAAGAAAATATTTTATATAAAATTAAATTGATATGATTTAAGGATAATGGACCATGAGAACCAAGTTGTAGCAAGTTTTGTGATTATGGTGATATATTAAAAAAAAAAAATTTTGTTTGATCTTTATATGAGTCAAATATGAGTCAAATATGTTTTTATGTTTAAAGCTGTTTAAACATCATAGTTTAAGAAAACTTGAATTAGAGTGTATATCATTAAATCATTTCAATATACCATTAGGAAAAAATTAAATTGTGCCAGAACATAATTGTCAATTGTCAAATAATGTATTTGTTTTAAACACATTTTTGAGCATTTGTGTAAACATAAAGCTTCATTGGAACAAATTTGCATACAACATATTAAAAACATACAATTGGTTTAAGTAAAAATTACAGTGTTTATGTTTGAATTTTGATGATTAGCAAGAGAAAGAGTTTTATATTTAATATTCTCTATTTTAATTGTCATTTTTTAAATGTTGTAGTTTACTAATGGTATAAAACAGATGAAAATTTCTTTGCACAAAATTCAAAACAGCTATATTATAATAACTGTTGTTAAATGATAATCAAGCACTAATACTTATTATTGATGCTCATTTAAATTGTTTTAAGCAACCCCTAATATATATACATATATACACGACAACCAATTTTTGTGCAGAGTGGCTAGTGAGTGGCATAGAGGTCATATTTATACTTATGAAAAATTACTTTTATTTTTTCTTGATAGAAGTATTCCTGCTGATTCACAGTGGTGCAAAGCCTAAAAAAATTGGCCATAATTCAAAATTTTACAAAACATTATAAAATTAACTTTTTATTTCTTTAAAATGAATTACTTTGCTTATATTATCTAAAAATATATAGGTTTGTTATTTATATGCGGTAGTGGTGTAGTGGTAGAGCGCTCGCTTCATAAGCAAGAAGTTCAGGGTTCGATTCCTACCACGCCTCTGGTAGTACCGTACTCAACTTGTTTCTCCGCGCAGCGGCCTTGTTTGTCAAGTTTCGTTTTTCGGAGTTATAGAGTTAAGAGAGGGTTATAACCACAAGTAGCCTCCTCATCTAAAAGACTTCATTTTTGTAATAAATTTTCATTAAAAAAGTGCAGAAGTTATAATTTCAATTTTTTTCTTCAAATTATTCATAAAATAAAATACTTTTTTTTCAGTATATTTAAGATATCTTAACTTGTATGTCAAAAAGATTTTGCTTACTTAAAGCGAAAAAAAACTTTAAAAAATTACTATATATAAATGCAAAAAAATGCAGCTTTTGTAATTTTGAATTTGTTGTTTGTTTAAAAGAAATCCTTCGCAAGCTAGTCTAACTCAATCTTTATTAAGTTCTGGTTATGGTAATACCTCATAATAAAATTCAGCTGCATATATCCATGCATTATAATAAACTTTTAGATACTAACACGCAACCTTTTTTTTTGCTCTAATATTCTCAATGTTTATAATTTGTATAAATATATATAAATGCGAAAAATTTAAAATTTTTTATTACTATCAATAACTAAGTCATGTTGCTAGGTTAAAAAAATTTACTTTTTTGTTTCAAATGATTACACTGCAAAGGCATTTTTTCATGTATTTTATTTATACCGCCCGAGGAGTAGAAACATATTTTATTATATTTCCCTATACTACCAATGTTATATGACACTCTTAAAAAAATTCAGTTAAAATGATTAAGTTTTATAGTTTTTATAACAATTTTAAAATTGAATAATTTTGATGCATTTGTCCGTTTTTAATATTATTGGAATTGCTTTTATTTATTTCCATATAAACGAATTTTCTATTTTAATCAGTTATACAAAAAAATATAATATAAATAAGATTATGGTAAAATAATATTTATAAATTTACATAAAAATAACATTTATTAAAATATTAATTTAAAACTATTATGTTAGTTTATTAATATTAATCATAATAGTAGCCAGGCAAATCAACATCACTATTTTTTAAGTCTTGTAATAACTTAATAAAAAAATCTCTTTCTTCTTCGTTTGCCTCACTTAGCCTGGTTAATTTTTTTTTTTGGTATAAATTTTTTGATTTGTTTTAGTAAAAAGACATTTTTACATGATTTTTATCTATTTTAAAGTTGAACTGAACTGTTGATGCATTGAGTGGTTTTTAAATCGCTTATATTTCAATTGAAACAAATTTTCTATTTTATCCAAATATACACGTTTTTTGTTTTAATCAATTAATGTTTTTTTATTAATAAATAGTATTTATAAATAAATATTATTAATTATATTTGTCAGTAAATATAAATACAAATATTTATAATTATATGTCATTTATTAATAAATAGCATTGAATAAATTTCATTTATAAAGGTCCAAAACACAAATGCTGAAATGAGAGCTTTGTCTATTTTATCAAAAATAATTATTATTGAAAAGCTTTTATTAGCTACAGTGGCTTCTGCTAAAGCAATCAAAAAATCTGATTTGGCATACACCCTAATGCATTTAAAGGAAAAGCCATCAAATGCAATAAGTATTACCAAATTCTTAAACCGCGATTTAAAGAAAAATTTGAATTTGCCATTGCCTCCTGAGGATTCTCTTGCATTAATGATCTTGACAGATTTGACCAGAAATGCTTATCAAAAGCTTAGGAATAATGCCAAAAGCACAATGCTGTTCTTTATCCAAGCTATCGCAAAGTACTTTGAGCTAAACAACTATACTATCCTGAAAATATTGGTTACGGAATCAAAATCTGAGGTAACTTTGCAAGATCTGTTGAATCATACAAGTTGTTGATTATTGCAGTTAGATCAAGTACAACCTGAAATTAAAAACCTGATTGAAACTTTGGGCATAATATTAGTCCTAAGTTCAGTTTGGAGAAATCAAAAACCTTCTTCTTCTTCTTTTTGTATGCCGTTTAGATCACAGTTCAGAAAAGAAGACTTCAATTTGTTGATAGAAGAAAAATAGTATATACAGAATCAAATAGCATTTTTTAAAGGACACAATAGTAACCAAATGAGCAATGAGCAAAACGAATTAGTTCAACTATGAGTAAAGTATAAACTTGTCCTTACCATGATAGACGGCAAAGCTGCTAATGCTGTATGTGGTCAAAAATACCAAAGCAAATGAACTCTGTTCTTTGCGAAAAAGAAAAAAATTGTTAATAAAGACAGTCTTCAGCTAGGTCTATCAAGTTTGCATGCCTGGATTCGTTGTTTTGAATGCATACTTCATATTGCTTATCAATTTGATTTCAAGACTTAGCGAATCCGAGATCATGATCATAAAAAGTTGGCTTCAGACCAAAAAACATCGCATTCAAATAGAATTTCGAAAACATTTGGGTCTTCTAGTTGACATACCAAAAGAAGGTGGTGATGGCACAATTAATGATGGTAATACATCGTGAAAAACATTTCAAAATTACCAGATTTTTAGCGAGATTACCATGGTTGATGTTGAATTGATTCATAGCTTCTACACTATATTGAGTGTTATAAATTTAAATGTAAAGATCAATTTTTCCACATTTGAAGCCTATTGCAAAGCAACTTTTGAAAGGTATGTTGCTTCCTATAATTGGTTTTTCATGCCAGTTTCAGTACATAAACTACTGGTCCACAGCATTCAAGTCATGTCAAATATTTACTTGCCAGGATTATTAGGATTTTATGTAGTCTTATCAGAAGATCCAGCTGAGAAAAGAATTGAAGAGTATAGGAAATATATAGGAGATGAATATTCCATGAAAAATTCATCTTTTGGTGTTTGAGATAGCTAACAGTCAAGGCACAAATTCCAAACATTTATATGTTTATGCTTATGACAAATAAAGATGCTTTGCAAGATATTGCAATGATTGGAGGCTGGGAACAAAAAAAGCCCTGAAATTTTCTCCCCCCCCCCCTGCCCCAAATGTGAGAGCAACAAGTTAGTAAAATAACTTTTTTGCTTTTCTAAGTTTATATTCAATGATAAATTTCAAATGTCATAGTATTATCTCTTAGAATTCATAAACTATGACATTATAAAAGTTTATACCCCCTTTAATTTGAGGGGGTTACAAATTTGTTATGGTCATAATTTTTTAACGCTTAGAGATTGAAAAACAATACTGAAAATTTATCGATGAATAAAAATTTAGTTAAGAACAGCAAAAATATTATTTCATCAACTTGTTGCTCTCACATTTGGGGCGGGGGGAATACAATTTAGGGGTTTTTTTGTTTCCAGCCTCCAATCATTGCAATATCATGCAAAGCATTATTATTTATCATAAGTATAAACATACAAATGTTTGGAGTTTGTGCCATGTCTGTTAGCTATCTCAAACACCAAAAAATACTGTATTCTTAAGCAAATTTGTTTCGGAATTCAGCTTTTAAATGCTGCAAATGTGCAATAAATATTTATTTATATTAAATTTTTTAACTCAAGACAAATACCTCGAGAAAATATGTAAAAAAATAATTTTTAAATGTACTTTTAAGGATCAGAGTTTGCAGTTAGGTATCAGATCAAAATTCAATTTATTAGAGCCATTCATTAACAAGAAAGCTAGCTCCTTGAATCCACTCTTCTTTTTTTAATGGTTTTTTACAGGAACTCTTTATTTGAAGTAGCTACTGAAGCTTCTCCAAGCTCATTACACGCTCTACGTTATCTTAAATAAATTTTACTGTAAGCACAGCAAAATTAAATTTTTTATTACGAAATATTTTTCTTAAAACAAGAAATATGTTTGTTGTTTTAAGAAATAAATATCCTACCCTGCAATTTATTTTTAAAAACAAGAAATATATTTCTTGTTTTGAGAAATAAATTTCTTAAACTATGCTCAATAGATTTACAATTTTGCATTGAGTTCTGATGAGTTGTTAGCAACTTTTAAAAAGATTTTAAAAGTTTTGGAATTCATTGTATCCAAAGAGTCTGAGGGAGTCATCGATAGACATTATTTTAAACTATGACTTAGAATATCAAAAATTAACCAGTATTCTGGTGAAATATGCAACTCAAGACCTAGTGGCTGGTCTTTATCAATAAAAACTGCTTTTAAATAGATTTCAGCTTTGATTCTATCCGTTGTTACATATTTTTGGACCTCCCTTTGTGTTTAAATACAGAACTTTTTACCATTTTTATATTGTGATCTCAGTCAAAAGATGCTAAGACCAGTGCCTAACACCTCTAAAATTTTACCATAATTTGAATTTCACCTCTGTAACAGGCTCAATATACATCTGCCAATAGTCTTGTTGATCTTAAAAGTGTAAATTAAAAATAATGCTATGTAGATAAAATAAGGTTTAAAATTACATTGCTAAACCCTTATTTCATTTATTTTTGACAAATGATTTTAGATAAAATCAAAGCCCCCTTTTATTGATTTCATTTTTATTATTTTTCTATTGATTTTAAGAAAAGTCTGTCATTAGAAAAAAAAAATGGTTTAGAGCTATTTTCCTTGTATTTTACATCTGATTTTAAACCATTTTGTAAACCATTGTTTTGAAGCAATTTGTTACTTTATGACATAAATTATTCTTAAATAATAAGACTAAAATATTAAAATTTACGAAGTTAAGTTTTACTATATAAATTGCAGAATCAGAAAAGTCGCAGGTCAAAAAAAACGATGCCCTAGAGAGAGAAATTTTGTCAGCCATTCTAATGATCTCTTTAAATATTTTATTACTCAGAATAAAAACCTGCCTGATTTTAGAAAAAAACAACTTGAATTTGAAAACCCATTTCAAATTGAAACCCCAACACTATCATGTTTGAAAACCACTTTTTTCTAATTTCATAACGAATTTGGGCGTTTTTAAAATACCACCAGTTAACAAAAAAACTAGTAAGAAAAATATGCACAATTGGTATAGATAAAAAACCTTCCATTACTTGTAATGATGTTATTATATAGCTAATGATTTGTAAATTTCTATTGGTGTCGATTGTTTGAAAATGGCCGTAAAAAGTAAAAAATATAAAACTGTTAAACTTTAAAAGAGTACCGTGAGAATAAATAGTCATCCAATATAAAGAATAAAAAAATTTCATTTAGCAAATAATACCTTGGGAATATTTTACGACACTCTGCGTATTAAAACTTGTTCATGAGGATCGAAATAAGATGGACTAATATATGTATATATATATAAATATATATATATATATATATATATACATATATATATATATATACATTTATATATATATATATATATATATATATATATATATATATATATATATATATATATATATATATATATATATATATATGTGTGTGTGTGTGTGTGTGTGTGAATATAAATGTGTGTGAGTGTGTATATATACATATATATATATATATATGTGTGTGTATATATGTGTGTGCATATATACATATATATATATATATATATATATATATATATATATATATATATATATATATATATATATATATATATATATATATCTGAATAATTGTCTTGCAGTTTTAGATAATGAATATAAAACTAAAACTAATTTGAAAAATTGGGCCTTAATTGCGAAGAGAGGATTAGTTTAAATCAGAGTTTCAAGCCAGAAGGGCATTTGTTAATTTAAATAAGGAAATTGGGAAGTGAGAAAGTATTGTTATTGCCTTAAGAAAGTCTCAAAGGAGAAAGGAGATTGATAATAAAAACCATAATGACTCCAGTGATTCCAAATTAGTTAACAATCTATTTAGAGAAATAAGCGTAAATAAAAATATAATTAAAAGAGTTTGTCATTTCAAACCCAGAAATGATGCACTAAGCAGCCCTGTTTTAGTAGAATTAATGAACAAAGCAACAAGAGTAGAAGTTTTGAAAGCTGCTAAAAAGCTTAAGACATAATTTCCAAATAGTATACATTAAACTGGATCAAACTGAGGTCAAAAGGACACAAAAGAAAGAACTAGTTATTGACAAAAATATGTGCAAGAGAAAACTTCCTATAGAAGGAACTATCAACAACCCCTTTTGATATGGTATTCGAGGAACTAGAGTCTTCAAAATCTGCATCAAGTAAATTGACAAGAAAAAACAGTCACCTGTCTTGCTGGTATACTAATGCAACATTGCTAAACAAAAAGTTTGATGAACTATTAATTGATATTAAAGTTAAGCAACCACATATTGTAAAGATATGTGAAAAATGGCAAAGTGAAGCATCAACAACAAATATTCGTAGTTATTCCTTGTACAGACAAAACAGACTGATTGATAGGGGAATTGGAGTATGCATTTAGCCATGAAAGCATTAGTTCTTTTAATATGAATAATAGTTATTTACATAATGACAATATTGAATAAATATGGTGCTCGGTTTGTACAGTTTCTGAAATAATTTTTTGTAGATGTATTTATTAAGTAGAAAGTTGTAGTGAGGAAAATATTAAGCAAGTTGTAGATTCAATCAATTACTTCTATAAGTTGTTAAAAAAAAAACAATATTCAGGTTAGCATATATGTGGTGACTTTAAATACTCAAAATATAATCAACTAAAATATATATCAACCAACATTTTAAATAAATAACAAGGAAACATCAAATGTATTAGCCTTATTATATTTCGACTTAATTATTTCGTGTTTTATAAAGGGTAATCACCCGTTATTATTGTATAATTCGTTTAATTTATGTTTTTTTCATATGAATTAAAAATATTAATTTAATTTTTTTACTGTGTATGGTGTAGTTTTACATATAGTATAAACATTAGAAAACAAGTTAAGAATAGAAGTAAAGAAAAGAAAATGCTTGAGTTTATACTAGAGATACAGCATAAACAGGGAATAATAATGATGATCATGTTAATCATGATGATGTTTTTATAGAAATATACATGCAAATATATATATATGTATGTATATATATATATATATATATATATATATATATATATATATATATATATATATATATATATATAACATGAATTCAAAATTTAAAAAATATACTTTAGAATATAACAATGTTTATGCAGCCCCGGCCCTAGCTATTTTTTATCAAACCCAGCTCTGGCCCACAGTCAAATATTAACTGTGATCACTTATTAATGATAATCTTCTTTTAAACATCTAGTCTGGTATGGTAAAACATATGGTGTTCTGGTCTACAATTTTTCAAGGTGAAATCAAGTTGTATTTAAGAATTAAGTTGCAATTAAGAAGCATTAGATTTAAATTTATGTTTCTTAATTTTACTTAATTTAAGTAAAAATAAGAAACATATAATGTATTATTGAACCTGAAAGTTGTCATAAAGAAACATAAGATGTAATTGCAAACCTAAAAGTTGAAGATTGACTGCTGATAATAAACACAAGATGTAACTGAGAAAATGAAAGTTGTAATTAAGAGACATAAATTGTAATTGAAAACATGAAAGTTGTAGTTAAGTTTATATTTTAACTATGTGTTTCTCAATTACATTATTTATATAGATTAGAAGTAATTTTTTTTTTAAATATCATAATATAAAAAATTATATAGAATTATCAAAAGTATTTATTTTATTAAAGAATTATATTAAAGATATGTTTTATAATAACTTTATTTCATAAATCATTTGTAAGACGCAAACCTGAACACTTGGTGTTAATGCATGGTACACTCCGCTTGGCTTCTTGTTGGGATTTAAATTGAGGATTAAAAATGCTGTATTTATAACCAGATCCACATGTTACACTACATTCACTCCATGTGCTCCACTCTCCTAGTAAAAACATTTATGTAACATTTAAACATTATATTTCATTAAAAATATTTATTTAATTTTTTTAACTTTAAAAACAAAAATAATATGAAAAATTATAAAGCCGCAAAACCATTTATGCTGAAAATAAAAGGTATTTTTGCTAATAAACAGCATAAAGGGTACTATTGCTAAAAAACAAACAAAAAATATTTGTATATAAGTTTTACTAAAATTCAAAGTTAAATTTAAACTATTAGTTTATCAAATTAAAAAAACTAAACTAAAAACTAGACAATATAAAAGATATATACAATTATGACCAAAAACGTCAAACCGCTCTTACTTATTAGAAATACTTAATACTTAAAAATTCAAAATAGGCAACACACAAAACAATTATCTGTTGCATATGTGTTTTCAGAATAAACCACCCTATCAATTAATTGGAATAAATCTTATATGCTCTACATACATTTCAATCATGTGTAATTCAATCTTAAACTATGACGACAATGTTACTTACTAACTATACTATTACAACTACTGTACTATTACTAGTACAACTTTTTATAAAAGATAGCCTAGCTGTGTCATACTGTAAATGCTTTAATTTCGAGATGCAGCCGACAAGGTTGGGGTTCATCTATTCATTAGTGAAATTTTTTAATTTTTAGGAGTTTCATGTTTTTATCTATCGATGTTAATTCAGAGTTGATTGTTTAAATTTTTATTCTGTTATAAAATTTCATAGAATAAGTTCATCAATGGGTACAGGCCTTGTTATTAGATTTTGTTGCATAATAGAAGGGTAATGCAAGTTAATTTAACATTATTCAATATACATACTTATATTGTTAAAAGTTAAATTACATCAGTTGCCTATTTTAAAGTTACGCACTGTAATTAAATTTAATTTGAAATCACATTACAAATTATTTAAAGTCTAAATATCTTTTAATATTTGTTATAAAAAAAAATTACCAATAAAATTTAAATATGTTGTTTAAAAAATTACGTATTTCTTTATTAAAAAAAACTTTTCCTATTTATTTCTTAAAACAATCATAACGCAACATTATTGTCTTATGTTAGCTTTTTCACAATTAAGTTTTTTTTTTTTTTTTTTTAGATGAGGGAAAAATTGTTTATTGGTTTATTGAATTTCTTAGCAGTTAAAATAAAAATAAAAAACAATTTTTATGATCAGCTTTTCAAATTTTCACAAAAATTTAAATTGAATTTTAATAAAAAATAAAAAAAAGTGAAAATGTTTTTACAAAAATTAATTCATGCTTTATCTTTTCGGCATAACCTTTTTTTAAACACTATTCCAATTGGAAGAAGTTTTGGCGTAGGTAAAATCACTAATTTGTACAAAAAATGTGAATAGCATAACACTTCTTAATGAGGCCTTTATTAACTAATTACCTGTAATAAACTATAATAAATTAGTTTAGTTAACAAATTATCTGTAATAAACACATTAAAAATTACTACTAAGTATAGGGTTTGTTCTGAAAATGGATCATTCACAAATAATACATTTATGAACAATCCCTTTACAATTTTGATTATTTGATGACACAGCTACACAAAAATCTGTTTCAATTTGTACTTTTTTTAAAATATTTGGATATCTAGAAAAAATAAAATTTTAAAGAAATATCTAGAATTGCGGAAATATCCAAAAAAATCTATAAAGACTGTGTATGAAAAAAATAAGAGAAAATATCAAATTTTTAATACTTATTCAAATAAGGTTAAAAAATGAACTTCATTTATATAACAAATTATTAGTTCAAATTACACTATTTTTAGATGAAATAGTGAAAATAATAACTTATGTTTAAATATACACACAAATAATAATAAATTTTGTACCCATGTACAACTAGTTTTTATTATTTGTACAACTGACAACTTACAACATACAACACACAACATACAACATACAACACACAACATCCAACATACAACACACAACATACAACATACTAACAAAATATAGTGTTGCGTAATTTATGAAAAATCTCTTAACAGTTTGATTATTTCATGACAAAGTTAGAAAAAAATATATTTCAACTTATTTTTTAAAAACTATTTGTATATCCAGAAAAAACTAAACTTTAAAGAAAATATGGAAATTTAGAAATATCTGGAAAAAGATAATCCCTGTACATGAAAACCATAAGAGTTTTGTACATGAAGAGTTTGGTACATCCCTGTACATGAAAACCATAAAGTGAAAATCTAATTTGGAACCTATATAGACATCATGTCAAGTAACCCTTATGGACTTCAAAGTCCTTGGACAACTCCAACAGGAATATCTCAAACGATCCCATACCTATGTTTGTTTTTGCGCCTTATGGGACCAATATGCTTTAGTTGTTTAAGAATAAATCATATGGTGCTTTAAAAAAAAACTAAAAACTTAATAAAAATAAAATTAACTAAACAAAAATGCTCATATGACACTGTAATGTCTCCAAAATATGGACTTCACAAAGGCCTTTTAAAAAATAGACTTATAAATATAGATTTAAAATATCAAGTTTTACCTTTATAACAATAATAGCTTCCAATGCTGTTGACACAAACTTTATTTGTCAAGTTGCAATTATCAATTAAACTATCACATTCATTAATATCTAAAAAAAGAGCAACTCAACACAATTTAATGTTAACATAAACTTTCATAACTTTTAATCACAAAACAATGGGAAAAAAATTAATTTTTGAACAATGGGAAAAATAAACTTTTGAGCAATGGGAAAAAATATACTTTTGCTGAACCTTTGTGAAAATTACTTTTGCTAAACCTTTGCGTGTGTTTTTTTTAAATCACTATATTTAATTCCAAATAAGCACACCTTTAGCTTTATTTTAATTTTAAACAAAATTTATTAATTTTTATATTGCCATTTGTCAGCTAACACCTCATATGTGTTAAACATACATATTTTTTATACCGGAAGAAGTCCTCTTTATAATGTATAGATTAGGTCTTTAGTGGAAAGCAATGGTGAAAAAAAAGGAATATATAGAAATTTTTAAAACCAATATTGCTTTTAAAAATATTTCTATATACTCCTTGAATTTGTTGAAGTGGGCAGCTAAAATATGAACCTTCGAAGTCATTTTCACCATAGCTTTCCAGACTTAATTTAGACACGTAATGCTTTATACTTCTGGTAATCAGGCAACCAGATTATGCCTTGATCCCTTGAAGATTACAAAAAGGCTTTAGCTTAAAAAGTTACTCAAAAAATTAATTTTTAAAAAGACTTTTTAATATATTTGGAACTTTTAGCTTTAAATCTTTATCTTTTTGATACGTACGCATTTAAAATGTGTACAACTTCTGGAATCACAAGTATAAATTTATAATGTATATATCACAAGTATAAATTTTTAATAAAAACTCAAAACAAAAATTATTGGAAAGTCTATCATATACAATATACCAGATTGTAAAGCAAAAAGAAAACAGCTAAGATATTGACAAGGAATTAGTTAATTACACTCTTTCAATTTATGACGTTATTAAAGATGTTCTTTTTAATTTTTTACATTGTTCCATAAAACAAGGAATTTTTCCTAATAATCTTAAATTACCCAGAGTTTTAAGGATATTTAAAGGAGGTGATGCAACCAATGTTTCTAATTGTTGCCCAATCTCTATATTACCAGTTTTTTCTAAAGTTTTATATAACATAAATTGAAAATTTTAAATAACATAATTTTCAATCGTTTATCATCGAACAATTTGTCGAAAAATGTCAAAATCAGTATGTCTTTAAAAAAGAAAATTCAACAGAACACACAATACTCCAAATTACCCGCAGTATTGCTGAATCTTTTGAGAAATCCCATTAAATGTTGGGAGTTTTCATTGACCCACAAAAAGCTTTTGATACAACTGATTCCAAAAGTCTGATTAAAAAACTAGAGTACTGTGGAATCAAATGAAACATTTGAATGCTACTTAAAAGTAATTCAAGCAACCTGTTTGTTGATAGTAATTCAACTGCATCTTCCAATTTATTAGGTTTAATGTGTAGAGTCCCTCAGGACTCAATACTAGAACCCCTTATCTTTCTTATTTACATTAATGACCTCCCTAAAGTCTCTAATTTAATGACCATTATGTTTGCTGATGATAATAATACCTTTTCATCTCATAAATACATAGCAATATTGTTTTAAAATATAAATATTGAGTTAACAAAAATTTGTAACTTGTTTAAAATGAATAAGTTGCTGCTTAATGTTGATAAAACAAAATAGATACTTTTTTATCCAACTTCTAAAAAGAAATTATGGCCTAATGAAATACCCATTCTTTTTACAAGCATAATGCAAAGTTTTCTGCAAAGTTTGTTGATAAAATTATGATAATTATGATAACTATGATAATTACTCGATAATTAAACAGTTAAACTAATTTAGTAGTTATTGCTGCCATTTCTAAATTTAATAGAAATAAAAATAGAATTTAATAGATTTCTAAATTTAAGTTTTTTTTTCTTTTTTAGCACAGTGTTTCAGTTTTTTTTAGAACGTTTCAAGCAAGTAGAGTTTTATTTTTCAGAACAGTAAGAGGGTGCTGAGGGCCTTTTTAGTAAATTTAATTCATTTTGTTATTTATGGATTATTCATTTTTTTAAAAAGGATTAATGAGAATAAACTTTTTTAGACAAGCAAGCTAACAGTGATTTAGGATTTAAGTTTTATCATTCATTATTTTAAGTAGGAATTCCATCTAAATTAAGCAGTTCACTAATAGCTATTCAAAGTTATTAAAAATGAAGCAATAAATATTGTTTATTTGAACATAATCATCAGAATTAAATATATGAGCGTTTTTTATTCAATATTTTTTTCAATTAGTTGTTTCATTTGTAGCATTGGCCACTTCTGCTAACTTAATTTGATTTATTTTGATTTGTTACTTGAAAAACAAGCAATAAGTATTGTTTATTTGAGCATTATCATCAGGATGAAATAAATTAGCATTTTTATTTAACATTTTTTTTCAATTATTTTTTTCATTTGTAGCAATGGCCACTTCTGGTAACTCATTAAAAAAATTTTTAAAGATTCTTTCTTTGATTAAATCCAATATCACTAAGTTTGTTTTATTTTTTTATTTACATTATTAATTTATATCATTTTGGTATTTTTATCTCAACTGTTACTTTCTGTTTTTTATTTTATACAAGAACAACCAATAAATATTTTTCTCATTTAGGTTTGTTTCATCAGCATTAACAGTCTCTTATGAGACTTCTCTTTTATTTTATATATTTGTTTTGTGTTTATTGTGCTTCTGTATTTAGGTTTCAAATTTTTTTTCGGCTCTCGTTAGCTTAAAAATTATTCTATATGCTCTTATTAGCTATTTTCAGTGGTGATACTGTAAAACTGTCTTTTTTTCATAGTACATAATTTTAAGCAGCTAGCTAAGAAAGTTTTATCTTATTTTAATTGGAAAGAAATGAAGTTTTAGCTACTTCAATTCACTTTTTTGTTGGTAAAGATCCACCTGCCCCCAGGAAAGTTGTTATTTATCCAAAAAGTCAACTTCTTAAAACTATATCAAGTACATCTGCCAACTTAGATTCTATGGATTACTCTCTATTTTTCCCAAGAGGCGATGCTGGTTGGTGTAATTCATGGTTCACAACCCCGAGCATCCTACATTTTTTAGAAATATCTTGCTACACTATCTCAGTATTACAACTATAGACTTTCATTTCTGTTATCATGTAAATAAATTTATTTTAAAGATATATAAACTTGAGACTTGCTTTTTTACAGATTTTTTAAAAAGTGAGCACAAGTTTGAATATATATTTTTGACATCTGTTTTTTAATCTGTGCAAATGAGACCTGCCAAGATCTGAGTTACAGGTCTGGACAGTATAAAAGCATTATATTTTAACTTAAAGTCAAGTAAGAATATATTTTTTTTGATATTGACTTAAATCTATTTGAATAAGTAGACTAAATCATAAATAAGTAAAGAAATGGTAGACGCAAAATGTAAAACTTGTTTGTTTATATTTGTTAAAGTTGATTATTTAATAATTGGTTTAATAATTATTTAACAATTAAATAAAAGATTTTTAAACTAAATGCTTGCAGCAGGAGCTTTGAAATTAATAAATAATAAATGCTTTTTTTAATTAAAAAAGTTACAAAGACAATATTGACTTTTTTAATACAACACACCTTTTAAAACTTACAACCAATCTCCTCTAAAAAGACCAAAAAAATGTTTTTAGAGTGGCATACATTTTACATTTTCATATTTTAAAAATATTTTAATTTTCTCCGAATAAAATTAAATGTGATTTTAACAACCCCCTCAGTTAGGGGAATGAAACTTTATGTGGTCATCGCTTTAAAAACCACAATACTTTTTGATAAAATTGAATTTAAGTAACAAATCATGATGTAACTTAAAACTAAATCAAAAGTGCAAAAAATTCATTTACAAATGTTATACTCCTCACATAGCATTAAAAAATGTATAGAAATTATGTATTTTGTTCCCTTTTTTTAAACACTAAATTTATTCTATGTATATGCTGATCATTTTCTTTGAACTAAAAAGCTACATGAAAAGTCTTACAGAAAGGGTTAATATATTTGACACACTTAGCTCCCAATTTATGGGTCCTCTTTTGCTAGTAAGTATATAACATATGATAACTATTTTAAACAAATATTGATACAACTTTCCTGTTTTTATTTTGCTGTATTTTGTATAGTTAATACAATCAAAATTTAACTACCTGATAAACTTAATGACCTGATAATGCTGATAATGTGGTCCTAGTGACTATTCATAAAAATAGAAGGCAAAAATAAATTTTAAAAACATAACCAACACAGCTATTGTTTTCCGATTTCCATCCAGACCTGCAAATACAATTGTAACTTTTATTAGTGTTCACACAATCACTGCTAGTCAAGCTACAATATTCAGTACACTTATTTTTAGAATAGTAAGTAACTTATTTTTGAGAATGTCATTTAAGATAGCAAAATATATAGAGGCAGAATAAAAATTTTTATCTTGACATTAATAAGTTACGCTATATCTCAAACAGGATACCATTGGTAACAAGGTTACACTATTTATCATCATGTCCCAAAAACTTAATGAAAAAAATTTAATACATCAGATAATTGTTTTTAGAGTTTATTTATATATATAAAAAGAAAAATAAGTGTAACTTATCTCATTTATGTTTTAAGGGTTGCATTTTAAATTTTTAGAAAATACTTTTAAATTTTTTTTAAAGGCTTAATAGGAATTAAAACCTAATTAATAAAATTATTTTCAAATCGAATCAGTCTGCAATACTATTTATCAACCAGTCTGCCATCATTTTCATTTTCGCCATCAATTAAAACCACTGGTATAGCATAATAATATAGCTAATAAGTAATAAGTTTTTACAAGTTTCTGGTATAGCATAATAATATAGCTAATAAGTAACAAGTTTTTACGTATATATATATATATATATATATGTATATATATATATATATATGTATATATATACATGTATATATACATATATATATATATATATATGTATATATATATATATATATATACATATAAATATATATATATGTGTATATATATATATATATATATATATATATATATATATATATATATATATATATATATATATATATATATATATATATCTATATATATATATATATATGTATATATATAAACATGACTTTTTAAATGTGATTTTTTAAATTTTTACATTTATTGTAAGTGGTATGTAACAGAGTTTGGCTTATTAAAGTGTTTACATAAAATGTGTTTACTAAAATATCTAACAATTACCAGATTACTGTATTACATAATGTGAGCTTTAATACATTTTTAAGTAGAGTTCCTGCTGTTATAAATAATTTAAAAATTGTTAAATGTTAATAATTTTCTAAAAAGTTAAAATAAAATATCAATTATCTCCATACCATTTACTAAAATATCGCTTTTTAAATATTATCACAATGCAGTACTTTTAATAATTTCTACATTACTAGTTCATTCATTCATTCATAATTATTTCAAAATTAAATGACTTGACTAAACCCATTATTATAATCCTCAATTTCAGAATTTCACATATATGAATATTTTTTGTGAAGAATATATTGTAGATTACTTAGTTTATTTTATGGATTTTCTTTGATGAACAGAAAAGTTGTTATATGAAAAGTCTAACAGATAGAGTTAGCTCAATTGACACACCTAGTTTCCATTTCACTTTGCTTGTAAGTTTATAATATATGATTATTATTTTAAACAAATATTGATATAAGTTGAATTTTTTTATTTTTTTAATTTCCTACAGTTGATACAATGGAAATTTGAATACCTGATAATGCGGTCCTAGAAACTATTCATAAAAATTAAAGGCAAAAATAAAGTTGAAAAAACATTACAAACAACTGACCAACACAACTGTTGTTTTCCAATATCCACCCAGACTTGCAAGTACAATTGTAACTTCCATTAGTATTCACACAATCACTGTTAGCCAAGTTGCAAAATTTAGCCACCTCATTGCATTCATTGACATCTGGAAACAATTATAAAGTAATATTCAAAAAAACTTATTTTTGAGAATGTTATCTAAGACAACATATATATGGATAAAACAAAAAAATAACTACCTAATAATTTAGTACTGGTGATTATCTATTAAAAAAAAAAGAGGGGAAAACAAATTATAAAAACATTACAAACAACTGACCAACACAACTGTTGTTTCCCAATATCCACCCAGACTTGCAAGTACAATTGTAACTTCCATTAGTATTCACACAATCACTGTTAGTCAAGTTGCAAAATTTAGCCAACTCATTGCATTCATTGACATCTGGAAACAATTATAATGTAATATTCAAAAAAACTTATTTTTGAGAATGTTATCTAAGACAACATATATATGGGTAAAACAAAAAAATAACTACCTAATAATCTATTACTGGTGATTATCTATTAAAAAAAGAGGGGAAAACAAATTATAAAAGCATTACAAACAACTGACCAACACAACTGTTGTTTTCCAATATCCACCCAGACTTGCAAGTACAATTGTAACTTCCATTAGTGTTCTCACAATCACTGTTGGGAAAGTTGCAATATTTAGCCAACTCATTGCATTCATTGACATCTAAAAACATTTATAAAGTAATATTCAAAAAACTTATTAAT